>NC_091951.1:224149439-224358659 GCF_031021105.1 Erythrolamprus reginae | reverse complement strand
ATTAAGCAAGAAAATGTGAAGGTGGAAACTGAGATGGAAGAAGAAAAGAAAGAAGAAAGTGAAGGCCTCATTGAATTCTTCAATTCCTACCAGGACCTTTTCCAATTTTTTTGCAACAATACAACCATCCATGGTGCCATCCGGCTGGTTTGTTCTAAGAATAATAAGATGAAGACTGCCTTTTGGACAGTTCTTTTTTTCCTGACTTTTGGCCTTTTGTATTGGCAGTTTGGAATCATTTATAAAGACTATTTCAGCTTTCCAGTCAACTTGAATTTGAACCTGAACTCTGATAGGCTTACTTTTCCTGCTGTCACACTATGTACTCTCAATCCTTATAGGTAAGACTGGTGGTCTTTCAGGTCTGGGTGTTGTGCTCACCAGGGTCTTTGGGGAAAACTGTGATCTATCAGGGCATTTGATTTATAAAACAAGAGAAGATATTGACTGTTAAAATGCACAGTTGCCCTTCCCCTCCAAGCTTCAATAAAGGGCCCAGAACTCCCTTCAATAAGGGAGGTCAACAGCACTTGAAGCACACTTACACAAACACACATTCTTTCCCTCCTTGAACTTGTACCACACTGCAACACACACACACCAATGTGGACATGAACTGCCCTAAGTCGTTGTTGTCCCCCACCTCCCTATGCCCTCCAGGCTCCTTAACTACCACTCCATCCTGCTTAACGTCTATATGTCTCTAATTACAACAACAAGCAGAGAGCTAGAATTGCCATCGCTAAGAGATGTGATCGTGTGATGCCACATTTTATGACTGCGGAACTTAACAACATTGTAAGTTGTGGACCACCTGTGGCTGTAACATTGTAGATTTTAGTGGTGTTTAGAACTAAAGGATTGCTTACAATTTTACATTATTTTCACAAGGCACTGTTACTTTCTACAAAATTCTTCACACAAATCATTAGTGCCCAAATAAAGCTTCAGGATTTTCAGGAGAAATTTAAATGTTAAATGAAATTGTCCTTAATATTTCTCCTGATGTTCTGAATTCTTCTTCAAGGGTAGAGCTTATCTAGAAAGATGTGGCTACTATTGAAAAATATCTTCCAGTAGTGCCTACTGTAGCATAACCATGTCCTAATAATCTTTTTTATATTTATATTCCCTGATATTCCCTTCATTTCATCTCCACTCCATGAATAAGACAAGCAGCAGCTTAAGTTGTCCTTAGCTGCACTGGTGACAGTAATTTTCTCCACATCTTTCCTCAAGTTGTGTGAAATCTGCTAAGCTTTAACACAAGTCAGTGATTCAGAGTGACGGGGACATAGACATCACTGAGATGGATAGGGGTCAGCAACAAGGACATGCTATCATATTTTCTTCCAACTCAAGAATGAATGAATAGCATTATTATAGGGGAGACATGCTCCAAGAGTCAAGAATTCTGTAACTGGTTTTAATTATGTGGTGCTTGAGCTAGAAAGCATGAAAAATGATGAAGATATGTAAATTATTAGGATTTAATTTAAAATTTAATTTAATTGAAGGAATGGTGAGAAAGAGAAAGATTAAGTAAATGGATTGTTTTAAAAATTATTTATAATAGTAACTGATTTTTAACAAAATGCTATAATGGTTGATGAGAATGAATACAGAGAGTAATCTCAAAATAGATGCACTTTCATCAGTGTTCAGTATTGTAAGGTAAATTATAATTGTTATAATAGGGATTAATTTAAGCTTTAAACAATTCATTAAAAATGACTAAATATAAGTTGATAGGAACACAACTTCAAAGCCAAGGATTGGAAGAGCAGGGTGGAGTGAACAAGACTAAGATGAGTGGCATACATTACTTTTGCATTGTTGTTGTGTTTTGATGGTCCAATTGCTTTTCCACTGGACCTGCCCATTTCTGGGAGTGTAATCCTTAAAGCTAAAAGTGATCTTGGACCTGAAATATTGTATTTACATCATCCCTGTTCTAAAAATGATATCTTGGTAAGAATCCCAGCACAGATAGATGCTAATTAATCTTCTGCCCATATCTCATATACTGCATTGTTAAAAGGAAGTGAATTTCAGCCTTCCTGAGCTTGTGCCTTTGGATATGTTGAATTTTGGCAATATTGACAGAGATTTTGGAGCTTATAGTCTCACACATCTGAAAATCAGAAACTCATTAACAATTGGACACTGTATCCCTGAAGCCAATTCTTCCATCTTTTAGGTATAGTGCTTTTCGGAAAGAGATGGAAGAATTGGATCAAATGACCCGACAGACTCTTCTGGAGATGTACAAATACAATATGTCTTTGGAGCATAAATTCTCTCAGAAACGCATCTCTAGGAGCCTATACAATCATATCCAGCGCTACCCATTGCATCGACGGAAACGTGATACACGAGCCATGGAGGATAACAACCCTCAAGTGGACAAAAATGAATTAAGCATTGGTTTCACCCTGGTAAGCATGATTTTAGATTCTTCTTGAACAACTGTGCCAAGACCGCTCAATCTTCTTCATGACCAAATTCCTGGATCTGAAAAGTGTCCATAAATCAAAATCATGAATATGTTGACCTCCCAGTATCTATCCTATTTAGGGTGGGGGGGGGGAGAACAGAACTAAGTATGTTTAACCTAATGAGGAGAAGGCTTAAGGGGGATATGATAGCAGTCTTCCAATATTTGAGGGGCTGTCGCAGAGAACAGGAGGTCAACTTAATGTCCAAAGCACCTGAGGACAAGGCAGGAAGTACAAATGGAAAATTATTAGAGATCCAACCTAGAATTAAGGAGAAATTTCCAGTTCTTTGAGAACAATTAATCAGTGGAATGGACCCTGAAGTTGTTGGTGCTCCAACACTGAAGGTTTTCCATAAGAGATTGGGCAAACATTTGTCTGGAATGGTATAGCGTTTCTTGCTCAAGCAGAGAGATGGTCCAGAAGACCTCCAGGGTCCCTTCCAACTCTTTTATTCTATGGTTTCTATTACTTCTATGTAGTGCACTTAAAATATTGTAAGTAGAGGAAACCAGGCAATTTTCACAGAAATGAATGTCATGGTTTTGAAATACAGTACAGATCTTTAAAATCAATTCATTAAAGTAACCATAGTGTTTTCTCTTTTCCCCAAGGACATTAATCAGAAAGCTATATTGCTGTTAAAAGGAATAACAATGTGTTTCAAAATAATTATAGCATAAGGTTTCAAATCAATTCTTTTAAATTCACCACAATAATGGGAAATTATCTATAACAAATTTCACTAATGGACTAATAGCTTGATGGGTATTTGCACAAATGGAAAGAGAGGCTAGCAAAGAATAATTCTGCCCCTTCTTAAATTCACTGAAACTGTTCAGGAATTGGGGATGGGGAAAATATAACACCAACTCCTCATGGTTTTTAAGACAAGATAGTTAATACAGCCACAAAAATCTTGCTTTGGTGGATGGCAAGAGAGGGGAAAAGCAGCACATAATTAAGTAAACAATTCTCACTGGAATGTTCATTTATTTATAAGTACTTTTATGCCACTCACAGAGTAACAAAATATATATTAATAATGTTGCCTCTACTAAATCCAAATTAAAACATCATTTTCATAAAGCCACTATACTGTAGCGCTATATACATCCCAGACACCTACTTATCACATCCTGAGCCTATGAATGAATACTTAAACTGACAGATTTTCTATATTCTAATGAGGATGCTTCTTTATTTCTAAAGGATAGTTGATTGCTCAAGATTTGTGTGGAGAATGTTGGTCTCCAAGTCCACTCCTGCCTCATCAGGGGGTGGCAATAGCAATAGCATTTAGATTTATATACCGCTTCATGGTGCTTTACAGCCCTAAGCAATTTACAGAGAATCAGCATATTGCCCCCAACAATCTGGGTCCTCATTTACCGACCTTGGAAGGATGGAAGGCTGAGTCAACCTTGAGCCTACTGAGATTCGATCTGCCAAACTATTGTCAGCCGGTGATCAGCAGAAGTAGCTAGCAGTACTGCACTCTAACCACTGTGCCACCAAGGCTCTATTCACCAAGGTAAAAACTCTTAGTGAATATGGTCTGTTGGCATGCCCCAGAGAGGCAGATTTTTCCTGGAGAAAGCAGTCTTATAGATATCAAATTAAGATTTTAGGGATTGTAAAATGAATCTGAAAGCAAGCCTGGCAGCCAATGCAGTTCCTGCAGTCTAGCAACTATGCAGAAGTAGTGTTCTTGGTGCTCCCTGAGCTTCATGGTTCACTTGCAGATATTTCCTGGCCCAACTAGGGAAAATCATCACGTATGCAGATGTACCAAGGCTCAGCCATCAGGATGAGAACTGCTGCATCCCTACACTAGCTGTAGTTCTTAATGGTCTTTGAGGGAGTCCCGTATAGAACAAGTTATGGTATCAGTTCCATTCCCAGAGGACAGTCATTGAATTAAATAAGGCAGTCTTATCACCCAAATGGTTAAATTATTCAAGAGCAATTCATTGAATCCAGTATACAGCATCACCATCATTCTTATATTACTGAAATGTAGGCAAACACAACTCCAACAATACAGAATATAATTTCTAAAAGTCTGTGTTGTTATTATTTTTAAAAAATTAAAAGGAAGAAAAATATGTTGTTTTTTTTAAAGATCCACATTATATTCTTGAATATCAGTATGAGATTGATTCATTCCTTAAGCTTGTCATTAAATCTAGACTTAATGGGGGGGGGGGGGAGTACTTCCTCTTCTGTTTTTGAGAATGTAAAGATTTTTCAGAAATAAAGAGATCTGCTGAATACATTACATTGATATTGAGGGTTTTGTTGATTTATGGATAAAAACATCATACGGAATCACTGTACATCTGATTTTATAGATGGAGAAGAGGTTTTCATAGGACCATATGGTGTCTCTTGTCCACTGATTACTCTATAATTGGGAATGTTTTTCCATCTTGCTGGGTTCATTCTTGTTCCAGAATGGATTTAATGGGATTGGTTTCTTTTTCAGTGTAACGAAAACAAGACAGATTGTTTCCAGCAAATGTATTCTTCTGGTGTGGATGCTATACGGGAGTGGTACAGTTTTCATTACATGAACATTTTGGCAAAGTTCCCTGACACTAAAGCCCTAGAGGAATCCAACTTCACAAGCTTCATCTATGCTTGCCGATTCAACGAAGTGACATGTAACAAAGCGTGAGTTCCAACATGATTGCTCCATAGATCAACTTAAGTCCCTACCATTCCGGTCTTAGTTCCTACCACTTCCTTCTAATGAAACTATCAACAATCCACCTTTTTATTATCAATAATTTGATTACTGATATTGACTGATTTACACTACCATTTAAATTTATTTTTTAAAAACCCTGGTAGGTCTGGGTCATGAGCTTAATGGAAAGAAGTCCTGATATGACCCATTTAGTCAACAGGTACCCTGTTTCCCTCAAAATAAGACATCCCCTGATAATAAGCCCAATCAGGCTTTTGAGTGTATGGCAGTAAGGCCAAACGCTTATTTCAGGGTTTGAAAAAAATATAAGACAAGGTATTATTTTCGGGAAAACATGGTAGTTGGATTATAGTCTGCAGAAAAGTTAAGAGATCTGCCACTTCCTCTGTAAAACTAATTTTCTAAAAGAAAACTCTAAATTCCCCCAAAGGGCCAGTTTTCATGATACCCAAAACCATATCTAATAGCTTTTCTTATGAGAAGGAATGCAAAACCGATCAGTAGATCTGAACACCTTCTTGGCCTCCTTCTCTGGCTGATCCTCAGAGGAATGTGACATGGCTTGGATGATACACAACCAGTAAACAAATCATGCCTTGAGCTATTTATAGTTAAATTACTACTACTATTGATGGGAGTAGACAGCGGGTGTAGTCTATACCAACACATCACTCATTCATCACAAAGCCTGAATTTCATTTGCTTTAGTTGTGAGTACAATGAATCTTTACACAAGATTCGGCTCCTTAATAGCTTTCTAGTCTTATGGGGAAGGCTGTATGTAGTGTTCCAAAATACATAGTTCAATTCAGGCCTTCCACTGAGCATATAAATATCTGAGTTTGGGCTTGGAGATATACTTTTACTTCTTATTAATATCTCAAAGCAACATATTTATAACAGTATCCTATGCAGGTAAAGCTAGATGATCCGCCGAATAACTTACTCTTCTAATTAAGAAAGTAGAACTGAATATCACTCAAGAGTTTGCTTTGGAGCAGCTTGTTAAGCCTTGCAAAATAAATAAAAACTGTACTTATAATATGCTCCTAATTGGGGTAAGGATCCTGGAAATCAAAAGGTACCAAGCATGGCTCACTTACCAGAAGAGAGAAATTCTGTGTTCTCCCCTACTTGCTGCCATCTGTGCTCATGCCTGAATGATTTTCGACATGCAGGAAGGTAGTTATATGACATTTTTTCCATGGTGCCAGACCCTAAGCTAAGAAGAATTGCACTTGTAGGTTGAAATGTGCCCTCAATTTGTTAGCCCTTTTAACAAACTAGGTTCTCAATCACCAGTCCTATTAAGCATCTTATGTATTTTGTACTAATCTCATATCTACTTCCCTGACAGTACAGGGAGCTCCAATGGACTTACTTCACTGAATATGAAAACATATAAAAATAGCTTCCAAGACATTCTGACATGTACCTTGAAGTTGTATAGTCAATGAATTTTTTCCCCTTAGCAATTTCTATTCCAGGAAAGGTGTTTTTTAAAAAAAAGGAGTCCCTGCAGATTTTATTCTGCTATACAGTATTTTACTCGCTGTTCAAGGACATTTCCGCAGTCATGTGGCCAGCATCACATCATGGAGCACTGTTACTTTCCCAGAGGTGGTACCTATTTATCTACTCGCATTTGCTAGGAGGCAAACTGCTAGGTTGGCAGGAGCTGGAACAAGGAAGGAGCTCACCCCATTGCATTGTGCTGGATCTTGAACCTGGGCAGCCACCTTTCCAGCCAACAAGCTCAGCATCTTAACTGCTGAACTACTGCGCCACCCCCATTCCAGGGAGGGAGAATGTTCTAAAACTAATAGTTTAGAACATGGAGATTAACATTAACAAAAGTCATAAAAGTAAATGTTTTACAGATTTGTTTCCTCTCAATAACTGTCCAACAACTAGTTTCATTTTTTTAAACTTACCTTTCTTTTGAAAATGCTTCTGCTTGTCCATCACTTTACATCTGTGGCTCTCTTTCTGTGGATATATACAGTAAATAGATAGATAGATAGATAGATAGATAGATAGATAGATAGATAGATAGATAGATAGATAGATAGATAGGTGGGTGGGTGGGTGGGTGGGTTAGGTGGGTAGGTAGGTGGGTAGGGATGGATGGATGGATAGGTAGGCAGGTAGGTAGGAAGGGATGGATGGATGGATAGGTAGGTAGGTAGGTAGGTAGGTAGGGATGGATGGATGGATAGATGGACAGACAGACAGACAGACAGACAGACAGAGATAGATAGATATAGTATTCATATATAGAGAGTGCTGTGTGTAAACATGCACATGTTTATGTACATCATAGTAAAGACATGTCCTAGAGCAACTGAGGCTCTAAACAAAAAGATAAGATGCAGATGAAATAAAGTGATCCTCAGTTAAGATCATAAGGGTTGTGAAGCCACTAACGCTAATAGGTGTCATCCCCACAAAGGGGAGACTGAAGTAGGCAAGATTTGAAAAGAAGAATGGCTTCAAAATACCTTAGAGGAATTTTGGGGAGGGAATGGTGAGGGAGTCACAACTTGTGACTCATCAAAGCTGACACAGTTCACTAGCCATGCTATTTGTGGTTGATGCTAAGAGCTTTGTAAAACCCCCCACCCCCCCGCCCCTTCTCCTTTTCTCTGATTTTTCAGTGTCATGAAAGCAGTAAAACCAGGAAGCTTATTAAATCCCTAGTCACTAGGGCCTAGTGGGTTCCATTTGTCATGGTGATGAAATAATGACTATGTGACCACACTTAAAACTGGAATTAGCTACAATGGTTGGGTCTCTTGTCAGGAACAATATGGCCCTTTTTTTCAGTGGTGTTGAACATTGGCTCTTTTGGATCCAGCTGGCACCTGGACAAGCCACCATTAGTTCCAGCAGTTGTTTGCAGACTTTGTTAGTTCACCTTTCTCTGGGATTTCTTTCACAACTTGTGTACACTCCACCCACTTCCCCACCCTCACCTCAGCCAAGCTTACCTACTGCTGGCACCAAGCTTCCTCCTAGATATAACCGATTAACAGAGTTGGAAGGGAGCTTGCAGGTCATCTAGTCCAACCCCCTGCCCAAGCAGGAGACCCTTCATCTGCCTTTACCTAGGATCAAACTCACAACCGCTTAAAACCATTGATAGCCAGCTGCAAGGCTGATTATAGTTGATGCGGGGGTCATAAGCAGTGCAACACGATGTGAAGAATCTAATTTTAAAAGCTGATCTTCTCTAAAGAAACCAATTTATACATCTATCAGGATTCCCCACCAAAAACCACAAGTAGTTTGCACATCTTTCCTATAGTCAACTAAATAAAGTTTAGTTCATTGAATTTTTCTTTAAGAAAAGAATATGTTGCCAGACTTGATTTTTTAACATGGAACAAAAGAGGCGTGATATGTTATTAAATCTTTCTAGTACAAAAAAGAACCTCAAGGTGCAGGATGCATAGTAGTAGAATTATTTGGTTGAGTTCACACAATACATTAAACCCTAGACACAGATTAATAATGCGTAACTACTGTGTTCAATAACATATTATGCTCACAGCATGGTTTATATAATAGTCTGATTCTCACAATAAGATGATATTGTGTTCTTACATGTTGAAACACAAACCACACAACGCCATTTCAACCTAGCCTAGCTCAATAAAGACAACCACCTTAACATAAAGGTTCCCTTAGTTGAAATGTTGCATGTTGTTTTTCCAACATACAAAATTTCAAGTATAAAAACTTTTATATTAAGAGGATCCCAATAATGATAATATTCTTTTTCCTCTAAGGGTGGCAAACTCAATTATTTGAATCAGTTGTGCAGTTAGCCTCAATCTTTATTTTTGTTCTTTCAGGAACTATACACATTTTCATCACCCTATTTATGGGAACTGCTACACATTCAATGACAATAGCAGCACTTTGTGGATGTCCTCCTTGCCTGGGATCAACAATGGTGAGCAAATGCCAAAAAATGGTAATGAATATCTAGAAAGGCTCTTACAGTAGCCGTAAATCCTTTGTTCGTATGAACAAATAATGCTAGGGAGGGCTAACAGTATATACGTATGTACATATGTATGTATGTATGTATAACATGTTTTTGCTAATAATGAAAAGGAAGGGAAACTAATATAGATCTATTTCAAGCTTATTTTGCTCTCATCAGCTAGCCATACACTTACCAGGAACTGAACCTGGAGAGTCTGCTTGTAAGATAGGAATAGTTAGTTATAGTTGTAGTTATATATATATAGTTTTATGTATGCATGCAATGTATGCATGCAATGTATGTATATATGTAAGTAAGTAAGTAAGTAAGTAAGTAAGTAAGTAAGTAAGTAAGTAAGTAAGTAAGTAAGTAAGTAAGTATCTGTATTCTATTTTCAGTATCCATGCTCCTCTGGGCATAGGCTTTATTGCACTAAGGAGATACTGCTGTTATTTCTAAAAAATACAGAGATTATCCTTTGATTGGTGAGGAATGGAGAAAAATTCTACATGAAGAAAAATGGCCATATTAGGAATGAAGGCCAGAATTAAACTTTACATGGCCTGGCTTTCTCTCCCTAATGATCATTACAGGCAAAAAGAGAGTGTGAGTGTACGTGTATGTTCACACTCACACATGTTTAAAAAGGAGTCTACACTGTTACCTTTTTTAAAGTGATTTTTTTCTTTGCATCATGGGCATCGTATTAATATGGTGACATTCTCAGAGTTGTCACTATTTAATTCCCTTCTCAATTCAGTTGCGTTTTTCTTCTAACTCTTGATTTTTGCATTTTAAGTTGTTATGAGACTTCTCTCTTCCAAATGAAAAACAGCAAACTACAGGCTTTTAGCTGCAGAACCTTAAATACCTGAGTCTTTCCTATCACACCACATTATTTTTTATATCAAGTTGATATTTGGGTTATTTAACGCAAAGCAACAGCCTCAAGATTTTTAAAAAAAATATATGCTGTTATCTTTAGTTTCAGTCTATGCGTGATATTTCCATAGTACACAATGGTTAGGCTGCAATTCCTGTGTTACATGATTTTATTATCTATGCTGAGAACATTTTGTAAAAAGGTATATCCAGCAATAGAACTTTACCAGCCAGTTTGAAGTGATGTTTGCCTATTTATATAACATAGGCCTGGCCTCCATGCATGACTCAATGACAAAGGCACAAAATGTACCTTGACTTTACTCCAACCGGCATTTTTTCCCTCTTCAGGTTGTCCTACATCCTTTTTAAGATTAGCAAATTCTACTTAAGAAACTTCTGTTAAGGACAGAATATTCAGACATAACGCCACTGTACTGTTACATTAGAATTTCATCTCAGAAACATATTTAAAACTTTGGAAGGCTACTATGGCTCATCTCATTTGTTTCCAAGGTTGTTTGGACTCCTTCAATGTGGCAACATTTATTATATATCCCACCCTGAATCACTTGATCTATTGATCTATTGAAATAATCACTCTTGTTTTCTATCTCCGCAGGCCTTTCTCTTGTCGTCCGCACAGAGCAAAATGACTTTATCCCACTATTATCCACTGTGACAGGAGCCCGAATAATGGTCCACAATCAGAATGAACCCGCCTTCATGGACGAAGGGGGTTTTAATGTGCGTCCTGGCATAGAAACATCCATCAGTATGAGAAAGGTGAGAGATAGGAGGAAAATAAGGTTTGTTTTGTGGATGGGGGTGGAACCGCTTCTCTTCCAAAGAAAGGAAATATAGGCACATAGTTAAAAAAAAGCAACAGGCTCAGTTCAGTTCAGTTTTATTCAGTTCAGAGTTTATTAGAACTCATAGTTTACCAAAAGAAAACATGAACTATTATGGTGCTGTAAAACTAGAGCTTGTCAACAAACCATCAATACAATGAATTGTCATAAAGACAAACTACCATTTTCTTATCTAGGGGTGTGTGTTTGTGTCTGTGTGTGTATGTTAAAAGTTTAACAAGGCACAGAACAGAAAGAACTGGCTTTATTACTAGCATAGAGTGTTCTTTGCTGTTAAACAGAAAGAACATTCTCTGCCAGTAATGTTAAGTTGTGGGAACATTCAATTCCCAGAATTCCCCAGCCAGCATTCTAGGAATTGAATCCACATGGGTTAAAGTTACTGGGGTTAAGGTTACTGGAGAAAACCTGATCTAGTCTTAAAAGTGTTTACTTGCTTTTGAGAGGGATCTTGGAGTCCTAGTGGACAACCATTTAAATATGAGCCAGCAATATGCTGTATCTGCCAAAAAAGCTAGCACCATTCTAGGCTGCATTAACAAAGGGATAGAATCAAGATCATGTGAAGTGTTAATACCACTTGATAAAGCCACACTTTGAATACTGCATTCAGTTTTGTTCTCCACGATGCAAAAAGAATGTTGAGACTTTAGAAAAAGTGCAGAGAAGAGTGACAAAGATTCATTAAACTAGCCATGCCCAGTTCCTGAAACCGTTCTTCATAGGAGGAACGGTTGCAGGAACTGGGCATGGCTAGTTTAATGAAAAGAAGGACCAGGGGAGACATCATAGCAGTGTTCCAATATCTCAGGAGCTGCCACAAAGAAGAGGGAGTCAATCTATTCTCCAAAGCACCTCAGGGTAGAACAAGAAGCAATGGGTGGAAACTAAACAAGAGAGAAGTAAATTAGAACTAAGGAGAAATTTCCTGACAGTTAGAACAATTAATCAGTGGAACAGCTTGCCTCTAGAAGTTGTGAATCTCTAGTACTGGAAGTTTTTAAGAAGATGTTGGACAACCATCTGTCTAAGGTACTGTAGGGATTTTTGCCTAAGCAGAGGGTGGGACTAGAAAACCTCCAAGGTCCCTTCCAATTCTGTTGTTATTATTATAACTATGAGCTTTTCTTCACTAATAACAAAACAAAGAAATCTATTCAGTGCAATTACATTTCCCAATGAGTCTCCTTCCATGGTATTTATTGATTTAGAAATGAGCAAGGTTTTGTGTTTTTCCTTTATTAAAAAAAAATGTGACAGGCAATTGATGGTCAATTATTTGAGAATATGACAGTTGAGAACTACCAGTATGACAGTTGTGGACAACCGGTATGAAAGTTTTGGCGACTGGTATGACAGTTGGGGAAGACGATTACGACACTTAGGGGCGAACATTATGACAGTTGGGGACGACCGTTATGACATTTGGGATCATCCGTTATGACAGTTGGGGACGGCCATTATGACAATTGAGGGAGTCCATTATGACAGTTGGGGTCATCCGTTATGACAGTTGGGGACGTCCGTTTTGACAGTTGGGGACGACCGTTATGACAGTTGGGGACGTCCGTTATGACAGTTGGGGGCGTCCGTTATGACAGTTGGCGGCGACCGTTATGACAGTTGGGGACGACCGTTATGACAGTTGGGGTTGTCCATTATGACAGTTGGGGACGACCGTTATGACAGTTGGGGTCATCTGTTATGACAGTTGGGGTTCTGTTATGACAGTTGGAGATGACTGTTATGACAGTTGGCAGCGACCGTTATGACAGTTGGGGATGACAGTTATGACAGTTGGGGGGCGACCATTATGACAGTTGGCAGCTACCGTTATGACAGTTGGGGACATCCGTTATGACAGTTGGGGACGTCTGTTATGACAGTTGGGGACATCCATTATGACAGTTGGAGACGTCCGTTATGACAGTAGGGGACAACTGTTATGACAGTAGGGGACGACCGTTTTGACAGTTGGGGACGTCCGTTATGACAGTTGGGGATGACAGTTATGACAGTTGGGGGTGTCCGTTATGACAGTTGGCGACGACCGTTATGACAGTTGGCGACGACCGTTATGACAGTTGATGGAGTCCATTATGACAGTTGGGATGACAGTTATGACAGTTGGGGGTGTCCGTTATGACAGTTGGGGAACACCGTTATGACAGTTGGGGACGACCGTTATGACAGTTGATGGAGTCCATTATGACAGTTGGGGACGACCGTTATGACAGTTGGGGACGACCGTTATGACAGTTGGGGTCATCCGTTATGACAGTTGGTGCTGTCCGTTATGACAGTTGGGGTCATCCGTTATGACAGTTGGGGTCATCCGTTATGACAGTTGATGGAGTCCATTATGACAGTTGGGGACGACCGTTATGACAGTTGGGGATGACCGTTATGACAGTTGGGGACGACCGTTATGACAGTAGGGGACGACCGTTTTGACAGTTGGGGATGACCGGTATGACAGTTGGGGACAACCGTTGTGACAGTTGGGGTGACAGTTATGACAGTTGGGGTCATCCGTTATGATAGTTGGGGATGACAGTTATGACAGTTGGGGGAGTCCGTTATGACAGTTGGGGGCAACCGTTATGACAGTTGGGGATGACAGTTATGACAGTTGGGGACAACCGGTATGACAGTTGGGGACGTCCATTATGACAGTTGGGGACAACCATTTTGACAGTTGGGGACGACCGTTATGACAGTTGGGGACATCCGTTATGACAGTTGGGGGCGTCCGTTATGACAGTTGGGGACGTCCGTTAAAGATAGTTGGGGTCATCCGTTATGACAGTTGGGGGGCGACCATTATGACAGTTGGGGACGACCGTTATGACAGTTGGGGACAACCGTTATGACAGTTGGGGTCATCCGTTATGACAGTTGGTGCTGTCCGTTATGACAGTTGGGGTCATCCATTATGACAGTTGGGGCGCGACGATTATGACAGTTGGGGATGACAGTTATGACAGTTGGGGATGACAGTTATGACAGTTAGGGGAATCTGTTATGACAGTTGGGGACGACAGTTATGACAGTTGGGGTCATCCGTTATGACAGTTGGGGGGCGACCAATATGACAGTTGGGGACAACCGTTACGACAGTTGGGGACATCCGTTATGACAGTTGGGGGCGACCATTGTGATAGTTGGGGTCATACGTTATGACAGTTGGGGATGACTGTTACGACAGTTGGGGAGTTCGTTATGACAGTGGGGCCATCCGTTACAACAGTTGGGTGTCCGTTTTGACAGTTGGGGATGTCCGTTATGACAGTTGTGGTCATACGTTATGACATTTGGGGGTGTCCGTTATGACAGTTGGGGATGACTGGTTTGACAGTTGGGGATGTCCGTTATGACAGTTGGGGACAACCATTATGAAAGTTGAGGTCGTCCGTTATGACAGTTGGGGACGACTGGTATGACAGTTCGGAATGAATGTTATGACAATTGGGAGCGTCCATTATGACAGTTGGGGACGACCGTTATGACAGTTGGGGGCAACCGTTATGACAGTTGGCGGGTGACCGTTATGACAGTTGGGGACGACCCTTATGACAGTTTGGAGTGTCTGTTATGATAGTTGGGGATGACAGTTATGACAGTTGGGGCATCCATTATGACAGTTGGGGCGACCGTTATGGTAGTTGGGGACTACCAGTATGACGGTTGGGGGCGACCAGTTTGACAGTTGACAGATGAGAACTACCGGCGTGACAGTTACACTTTCTGTCTGGGGAATTCTGGGAGTTGAAGTCCACACATCTCAAATTTGCCAAGGGTGAGAAACAATGACCTGGCATGGAGCGCCTGCCTTTTAAAAAATCTTCAGATTACCATTTCTAGTTTGAGTTTGAGTCAAGTGTGCAAAGAAACGATCTGACACCCAGATGCAAAAAAAGGAGGGGGAAACTGCATTGATTTGACAAGTTGTAAATTGGTTGACAGGAAACCACCCAGCGTCTTGGGGGAAGCTATAGTGACTGCACAGAAGATGGAAGCGATGTGCCAGTGAAGAACCTATTCCCATCCCTTTACACTGAGCAGGTATCTTGCCTTGACAGAACCACTGTCACACCCAGTCTGGGCTCTGTCCAACCCTCTCCCTGGATTGGGATTATTTCCATCACCCAAAATTTCCTAGCATGAATATCATAGCTGAATAGTCAAAGGGCTCCTTTTGCGCTCCTAGGTCTGCATACGTTCCTGTTTCCAGACCAGTATGGTAGAACGGTGTGGCTGTGGCCATTACTTCTACCCTTTACCCCGTGGAGCAGAGTATTGCAACTCCGCTAAGCATGTAGCTTGGGGTAAGTACCGAGAAAAGCACTTTTTCTGTAACCCAATGGTGAAATCTACTTACCTTCCCTACCAGTTCGGAAGTGCACGATTTGCCACTGTCCCATGCTTTTTCATCCTATGCATTTGCGCATGGCACATCTAGGTGGGTGGGTGGAGCCTTGTGTTGCCGGCGCTACCATTTCTCTGAACCACCGGCGGCTGCCGAACTGGTAGCATTTCACCCCTGCTGTAACCCCCCCCCCTCCTTCAGCTCTTTTTGTTGATAAAAGATTTTTCAATTAATACATGCTTCTCTATTTCCTATTAGGTTACTGCTATTATAAACTCCAAGCTGAATTTAAAGCAAATCACCTGGGCTGCTTCACTAAATGCCGGAAACCTTGCAAGTAAGTAGGCTTCACAACTTGTGGGGTTGCATTCCTGGGTCCGGCCAAATTCCACAGAGCTTGCCTAGCAATAAAAGATATTCAGGGGAACGGAACGAACAGATTTCATCCTTGATACAACCATGCAGGCCGGCCAACTGATTCTAATTGAAAGGAGGAGCACCCATGCAGGGAAATAAAAAGAAAGGCGATGGTGCACTTAAATATACTCATATATTATTTGAGCTGCAGAGTAATGAAACATTTTTTGCTCTGATGCTGGCAGGAGGTTCATCTATGGGACTTCCAGCCAAGGAACTTATTTCAAATGTGCTGGGTGATACATCTGAGGGTTTTGATTGTTGTTTTTTTTACTTTTATTTAGAGTGACAGAATACCAGCTGTCAGCCGGATATTCACGATGGCCTTCACCTGTCTCTGAGGTAAGAAGCTGATTTTTGCTGTAGGGCAGTGCTTCTTACAAGAGCCAGTTTTGTACAGTTGTTAAATCTCAGACTAGAAAACAGGAGACTGTGAATTCTAGTCCTCCCTTGGGCAACTTTGGGGCAGTCTTAGACATAGATAGGAGGCAACAGCAAAACATTTCCGAAAAACCTTGCCAAGAAAATTGTAGAGACTAGACCAGGCAGTTGCCAGGATTCAAACATGACTGGAAGGCACCCAAAAAAGGATTTCTTAATCTGTGGACTTCTTGGTGCTGGGAAATTATGGGGATTGAAGTCCATACTTCTTAAAGTTGCAAGGATCAGAAATATCTGAAAGCTAGGAAGGACCAAATGAATGCTTCGCATCAATCAATGCAACAGCATCTTCTCTTTAACACCCATTTTATAAGTGAAAGGCATGGAGTACAGAGAGAAATCTAAACCAAATCTAACCTGCCATTTGGAGGAGATAAATATGGAAAGCAAATAGAACAAGTGCTCTTTTGCACTCAAAATACCTTCCCTTCCCAAAATTATTTTTTGAACAGCTAGGTTTGTTTATACATGAGTGGTTAATAATCCTTGAACTGTTTAAGCTGATATTGCAAATCTATCATTTCAGTCCTGGGTGTTTCACATGCTGAACCGGCAGAATAAATACAATGTCATATCTAAGAGGTAAGAGCTCCCCCTATAGTTGAAATAATATTAAGAGGTGCGGGAAAAAAGTGTTGGGCTAAAGTCAAACCAATGGAGTGAAACAGCAATGCTGATGTTAAAAAGATAAGGGAAATGGAGTGAAAGTACAATATATTAACTGCTTCAAGATCAGCTGGAAGTATTGAAATATAAAGTACCTATCTGCGTAATCCTCATTATGTTATTAGTTAATGAACCATTACAAATTAGATTAAGTAAATCTTGAATAGTGCAGCTTTTTCTATGGACCGAACTTCAAGTGCAGAAAAATATTCAGCAGTTTATTCTTCCACAAAATATTAGTTTCTTTTAGACTGTCAACCACAAACTGCTGAGTGGTTCAAAGGAAATGAAACATCAGCAGCAATTCCAGCATCTGAACTGATGCTCATATTAATGACAAGTGCCTGACTCATTATATGATTAGCATATCACAACAGGAGTTTAAAGTAAAATTAGACATCCAATACAGTAGCTATTAAAAACTGCAGTAAAACTAGAATAGATCTGAGGATTCTGCCTTAAAAGTTTGGGTATGAAAGACTCTTGTTGCAGATATATTTGCCTAGCAGCAAGTCACTAAAGAACATTTATTTATTTTAAGCAAATGTGCCCTGAAAGATGACCTGCTGAGATAAGATTCTTTCTAAATGATGCTGGGTAGAACTGCAGTCTTAGACCAATGCACCTTTCTAAGAAAAATGAGCTCATTCCATCTCTCTTCTGTTGCCAGGGATGGAATTGCCAAAGTGAATATATTTTTCAACGAGTGGAGTTATAAAAGCAACGGAGAATCTCCAGCTTTCACGGTATGTCCCCACTGTCATACTGGTCACCTCAAACTGTCATACCGGTCGTCCCCAACTGTCATACCGCTACCTTTGAAGAACATTCGGAGACTACAATTAATTCAAAATGCAGCCACGAGAGCTGTCATAGGCTTACCTAGGTTGCCCATGTATCTACATCACTCTGCAAGCTGCCTTGGCTGCTGATTCATCTCTGAACGCAATTCAAAGTGTTGGTTGTTACCTATAAAGCCCTACATGCCTTAGGGCCAGGTTACCTACAGTACCATTTCCAGCCTCATGTATCCCAGCAATTGGACAGAACCCAGAGTTGGCTTCCCCAGGTCCCATCAGCCAAGTAATGCTGGCTGGCGGGCCCTAGGGGAAGGGCCTTCTTTATGGCTGCTCCGACCCTCTGGAGCCAAATCCCTGCAGAGATTCGCAGTGCCCCCACTCTCCTAGTCTTCCGGAAGGCCTTAAAAACTTACCTTTGCCAGCAGGCCTGGGGCTGCTGAACTTCAACATCTTGCCCTGGCCTTCAGTACGACTGTGGCTGTATGATTTTATAATTGGTCATTAGATTATTTTAAAATTGGACTTTTGAATTCGTTTTTGTATTTTTTTGTACCTTGTGACCCAACCTGAGTCTTCGGAGAAGGGCGGCATATAAGTCCAATCAATCAATCAATAATCTAATTAGAGCAATACTTTTAGGCACATCCTAGTCTGGCGGAGCAATCTCTCTTCCACTAATCTCAGAATAATTGATGGAGAAGTTCTAAAATTTGACTCAACCCTAGCAGGAAAAATTCAAATTATTTTCAAATATTGTGAAAGGTTACCAATACTATTTGATTTGGAGGGTGGGGGGGACAACTATTTTTTCTTACCCTCAATCTACCCATTCATTTAAATTCTTCAAATGTAATCCAGATTTGTATGCCCTACAAACATTTCTCAATGATTGACATTTCACCTCCAGTAATTTTACTGTAGGTATCTGCAACTGTAGAGTTGATACATAGCAAAAGACAAGAATCAGCAGAATATCACAGCTGATGTGTAACAGTAAGCAACAAACATTTCATAGATAGTACAATGACAATGAGTAACTTTAGCTAAGTTTCATTCAACAAATCAAATCAATAGTCAAAGCTTGATAACCATTTATTTTTGTACTGTATCATTAAGCATTGGGTTAATTGAGTCCTTGGAGAGGGGCGGCATACAAATCTAATAAATAATAATAATAATAATAATAAATTTCAAAATGTAATTTCAATTTTGATAGGATTGATCCTACTTTTGAGACAAAAGCAGCATATTTTTATGTATAAACAGATGATTTTCCAATTCCTACAACCAACAACAAACCCCTTAAAATCTAGGCAAGTCCAAAGCAAAAAATGTTTGCCCTTCAACCTCTATTGATATATCAGCTGGACACAGAGACAAAAATCTTTTTGAACCACTTTTAATTTTTTTCCCCTTGTACAGGTGGTAACATTGCTTTCCCAGCTAGGGAACCAGTGGAGTCTTTGGTTTGGTTCATCAGTCCTTTCTGTGGTGGAACTGGCTGAGTTGATTTTGGATTTGTTGATCGTCACAAGCATCCTGGTTTTCCGCCGGCTGTATTCATATCAGTCTTCAGACCTGTATACACCCAGCAACTCAAATAACTCTGTCTTCCACAATGTACTTTCGGCTCACAAAACTCAAGAAATACCTGCCGAGACTGGGATTCCTGCATTGCCGTCTTATAACACCGTAGGAACATTAGACTTACACAGAGTTTCCTTTAGGAGAACACAATAAAATCCAGACTGGGATGCTTTGGATATGACATTGTTATGTACTTTAATTAATGCTGACTTATAGACTCAGCACTTGGAACTAAATGGATTCTCACACTCAGAGAAGACAGGACTGAATTTCATCTAAAAGAATTCCGAAGATACAGATCCAATGACATAAAAGCACCTTTCTTTCTTACTTTGTCCTTGGTGTGTACAATTCCTCAAGTCTGTATCTATCCACCACCAAACAAAATTAAAAAGATGGATGCTGTGTATTCTTTGAGAAATAAGTTTCTACAAATTGATCATGGTTGTTGCTTCCTGTTTCATTTCTTTGAGGCTGCTTGCTGTTCAAATTAAATTCAAGTGGACAAAGTTATCTAACCCCTTTCTTTTAGGTCAAAAACAAATACAAGCTGTTTGGTATTGAAATAGCTGGAATTCTTTGCTGATTGCAACCAGGTATCAGCATGAAGATATGCACTGGAAACCGAGGACAGCTAAACAGGATATGAATGCTTCCTAGGATTAGAACAATCCTAATACATATACAGGGATAAACTTCCATACTTTGAAAAGTAAAAGATCCCTAATTCTGGGTCCATGAAATACCAAGGTACACTTCAATTAGTGCTTCTTTAAGCAAGATATAGCAAGGATTTTCATCCACTTCTCTTCCTTTGAGTAGATCCAAGCTCTGAAGACTGTATACTTTATTATGCGTTTAATATGGATGTTAAGTCTTACTCCGCTACTCGGACTCTTAACATTCAGCTTCTGTATTATGTATTTCCCTGTGAATGACTTCAGTTAAGCAAGGACCTAAACTTTCTCACTGGGATCCGATGCTACAAAATCAGTATATTCTTAGTCTTGCGTTCATTCTTGAAATGGGTGGAAGGGCTTCATATTGTCACGGTTTCCCATTCAACAAATATGATATCCCTCCACAACATCAGCATCCTTTTCTCCCTTTCAATAATATTGTATTAAAAAATCTAAAATGGGGGTTAGAAGGTCAGATTTTCTAATTTATATTTTTAGAATGTACTGTTGTTTTAATACAGGTAATTGATCAGTATGCAAGAGGTTCTGTAGAAACCCACTTACCTACTTAGGATGATAACTGTATGTTACACAAAGAAAAGATAAATGTATGAGGATTCCACTAGTGTTCCATCAATCTAGGTTAAACTTCTATATTTAATCTCATCAACAAAAAAGAAAAGGTATGGATATTCAGCCTTTCTAATTTAATAATTTTACTTAATTGGAACTTTAATCCTTCTCTCCACAAAATATTTGCCATTTGCATATTACAGCCTGTAAAAATGGAAAGTACTTTCAGCAGTGAAGATTTCCATGTTGGCAATAAAGCAAGAATCCCATCAACATCGGTGTTTTGCTTCCAGTATTTCCTTCTGAATTCTTGTTCAACTGCATAGCGACAGCCTAAGCTACTTCTCCCTTCACCAAAGTGGACACATGGAATATTGACATGTATCAGCTAAACCAGATAAAATGATTGTAGCTATCATATATAAGGGTCCTCTTTTTGGCTTTTTTTTAAATAAAAGAAAAAGTTTTGCTTTTGTTCTGCATTTTTAGCATTACAGATATCAAATTAAAAAAGTTTTCTGAA
This sequence comes from Erythrolamprus reginae, assembly GCF_031021105.1. NCBI lineage: Eukaryota > Metazoa > Chordata > Lepidosauria > Squamata > Dipsadidae > Erythrolamprus > Erythrolamprus reginae. Next base: position 224,337,644 of record NC_091951.1, on the reverse strand, counting down.
AAATGAAAGAGGAAAAAATATTGTATGGCTTTGATTGGGAAGTATAATTGTGAACGAAACCCAGAGTACCAGTGCCATGCTATAATCATTCAAGCTTCATTTAAGATACCTTCTGGAGATGTCTTTTAAAAAGTGTTGCTATTTGTTCTTGCTTTTTGGAATCCTCTCCATACCTGTAAGTTAAATCAGTGGTTCTCACCCCGTGGTCCACAGACCACCGGGGGGGGGGGGGGGCTGTGATGTCACAGCTTTAAGAAATGTTATGATTTAAATCATGTGTTAAGTTTTGGTGGTCCGTGGCCACCAAAATGTATTTAGAGGAGATCCATGGCGAAGGAAAGGTTGAGAATCACCATTAAATGTTTGAGCAATGACACATCTCTCAGCACTTTTGTATACAGTGTACATGTGTACACAAATACGGTCAGCAAATTATAGCTTCCCATTCCATGTCCTACAGTTGGGAATGAAGATGAATTGTTTAACATACAATAGGAAGGTTAATTTTTTCCAGTACATCAGTACCAAATCCAATACTCTCTCTGCATTTAAATCAGCACAGAAAATGTATCTGGTATGCAGCAAATGAAGTAATATAATGGAACTTCAGGCAATGCCTGAAGGTAAATACCCTATATGTACACTAGAACAGTGCAAGACAGACAAGTATTGCTCTAATTTCAGTATGCTGTAGTAGTCTATATACTTGTCTTAATAGCAGCTGGGCAGGATCTTAATGTACCATTTCCGTATCATCCCCATATAACAAAATCAATGCCATCGGAGAACTGTTTTGGTCTTATACTCTGACTTGAACAGAAATAATAGAAAAGTAGACTATGAGTATGAGAGTACAAATGAACTTCTGTTACTTAGTGCATAAACTGAGCATAAGTTGTTGTCGAACAGCACAAGGCATTATCATGATAACATTGTGCTGTGCCTTTCATCACTACTTTCTCATGCAGGGTCTACAACTTCATGAATTCCTTTTACAGATGTGAGACTATCCTAAAACTCTTTTGCACAGTAGCTTTATATTTAAACAGAAAGATCCAAATAAATTCTCATGTGCTCTCGACCACTGTATCCAAGAGGTTAGTTGTATACCGTTTATTTCCACACAGGAACTAATCAGGAATATTACACTGCTAGTGTTTTGTTCTCTTTGATATTAGTTTATTCTGCTTGTAACAGCTATTTTGCTAAATTTGTTTAGGCAAAAGAAATAGAAAATGCATTATACCAGTAAAATGGGGGATAAACAGGAGAGGCAGATTAGGCAAAAAAGAAAGAGGTGGGCGGGGGGCATTTTTAAGCCCTAGTCAAAGGCTGCTCTCACTCAGGATTCTTCCAAAGCTCTTGCCTTCCACTGCTGTTGACTGCAGCCGATTCTGTAAAAATTCTACAAGGCCATTTCAAGTCCAAATTAAGCACAAGTGCTGCTCATCTACTCGATGTTCAGTGCAACATTCCATTGTGCAATTGTACATACCAACTACTGAGCCATAATGCAGCCTCTTTTAGGCAGCAACGAACAACAATCCACCTGGGTGAAGAGCCAGCTCTCCTGCATCTCTCTATCTAGATGCTATATTGGCCACTTGTGATCTATCTCACCTCGGATAATACATATTTAGCCAATACTGTTTTCATACTTTCATTTCAGTCTACATTCTACTGCTTTACTACCTTGCCAATAGAATCCTGTTTTCTCCAGGACTCAGACAGGTGAAGGCCACTCATTTTAGTGGGTCAAGAATTTGTTAGCGGAGGTTGATAACATGAGCTGGTAGTTACACATATCAGAAGAACATTATGGCTGCATTCCTCACAAGAACAAACCACACATATGTGAGAAAGCGGCTGAAGTCCTGTGCATAGAGAAAAGTAGTCCCTTGGTTTAGGCAAAGAGGGCCTAGGGAAATAGGGGTACTGTTTGCCCATGCATAAAGATGGAGAAGTGGAGAGAAAGGGGAAAAGGCGTTAACATACAACATTCTATGAAAACAGACAAGAAAAGCAGAAGAAAGCAGCCTCGTGGCCTTCTCTCAAAACAATACGGCAGCAGATTAAACCTTAGATCTTGTCCAGAAGAAATCAAGAAGGGGCTGAACACCTTACTGCACTTCCTCTCACACTGACTGCAGCATCACACCTTGGGCCCCGGCTCCTCTTCAGGTGTTGCACTTCCATCAACACAGTCCCACCGAAATAGGAAGAGAATCGTCCAAAGAAGATGGGAACTCCACTCCTGTTCTCCTCCATCGTTCCTCCCACCGCAAAGGGGAAACGAGATGAGCATTTGCAAACAGATGGACTCTGCAAATGAAATGCTGGTGGCATGGCAGTGAACATGCAAAAAATCAGCATCTCTGCAGCATGCTATGGTGAGAGTAGGGTTACTCCTAGCACAGCCAGAACAAATGTTTTAGGGAGCTAAATAAAATTGGTCTGAGGTTAAAATAAATTAAGCCCAGTGACCACCAGTTGATAAGTCCTGTCAGAGCATTACAGTGTCTGAGCCCCCACAACAATATTCTTTGGTCAACCACTGACACTAAGTACAGGGCCTCTTACCAAGCTAGGCCGGATCGTTTAATCAGACCTTAGATTGGAATCAGGAAAATTACTGTTCTTCAGCATGTTTAAACTTATATTCGCTACTCTCTGAAGTCCTTCCACCCTGGAGCCCTATACCTTATTCAACAGGGGATAAATGAGCATGAGTTCACCTACACCTACACCAAGGGATGGCCTGAAAATAATCCAAACAAATACTCATGCATTATTCCAGAATCCTTGGCATTCTACATTGCTATTTCCAAGCCACGAAACCAGAAAGGGTTTCATGACTTTATAGCACGTTACTATTAGAAGGAAACACTTCTAATTATACAGCAGAGGTTTCCAGGACATAACTCCTAAACTTACTATAAAGGTGCATGTAGTATGAGACTTCCCAATTCAGTGGGACCCTCCCTTACCTGTTATTTCAGTGAAATAACACACCCAAGCAAAGAGGACAGGACTTCAGGCAGTACACTAGGATAATCCTAATCCCATGTGCCATATTATTCATGTCACCCCTAATTCTGGCAGTATTGGGAATAAAGGCAAACTTGTTCTTGGAGCCAAGGTTAACGAATCAAACCAGTAACTTTTCTACCAAGTCCAAGATATGAAACAGTAAAGGATGGCTGGCAGTCATCATAAGAGTTTTGGTCACCAGAGCATCAACAGGAGTTTATAGTAGAATATAAGGGGAAGCTCCATCAATTCTGGGTGCAGTATCACTACTATAATGAGACCCAACTTTTCTTCTCTCTATTCTGGTGAAGTTTTTAATAATACTGTTTGTTGCTAAAGAAGATGCTTTCCTATAGACTCCACAGGAGAAAGAGATCACAGAAGATTCAAAGGTATCTCAGACTGCAGGTGTAATCAACAAACCCCTTCTATCCTCCACACTTTCTCCCCTTAGGCCCACTGCCACCCTCCCAAAAATACAAGCTGGTCCACTCAGAGGCTGCAGCAGCTGTGAAGGAGCTGTCAACTCAAATCTGGTAACAGTGTGTTACAGTCTTGAATGGAAGCAAAGAAAACTAACGGAAAATCGATGACGAAGCCAGAAAGGAAAGAGAAAGAAGAATTGGGTCTGGAAAGGGAAATGGGGTAAGGCGGCTATAGACTGGGTGGGGAAAGGGGGAAGGGACACATTCTCAGGTAAAAAAGTAAACTAGGAACAGAAGCAACAGAAGGAAGAGAAAGGAGAAAACAAGAGGGCATGTTACACCAAGCATCCCACATTTAACAAAACATGCTTGACAAGGAAACCCCCGCCTCCCACCTTTGCTGCCTGCCTCTCACACAGCAAGTGATAAATCTCATCATCCCAAAAGGCAGAACTGTTACTGATCTGTTGGCCTTCAGCAGTGCTGAGAGACAGGAGCAGTACCATTTCCCACGCCAGGGGGAAAGCAAACACTGCTGTTTAGCCTATATTTGTGACTCACAAACTCAGCTACTCTGATTCCCCTTAGTACTTACGTGCAATTGCAATGACCACAATGGCACAGATCACTCCCAGCATGATCATCATCTAAAGAGAAGAATTACAATCAGTCCATAGAGAACCCTCATACAATATCTCCTTTGGCAAAATCAAGGTCTCCAACAAAAATGGACAATGGACCATTTGAAACTGTTCATTCCAAGTTCATATTCATGTTCATTGAGCCAATTACTCTAGCATTCATTATTATGTCTGGCATTAATTTCCAGATTCCCAACCATATATTCCCAGACATGCCAGCATTTTCCTGGAAACATTCCAAATTGAACCTATAATGTTGGTTCTATTTCTGATCTAGAGGTCTCTCTGCCCTATTCAGGAAATGCACTGTGGTTTTATTATAACAAAGTAGAATTGGCTCAGGAACAATTAGTTATGTAAAAGACTGAAAACCTTGAATAGATTTTTGGCTGAAATGGATAAAAATGAAATTGGGGATTTGGGGATTTATTAAAAAGGTTTATTTACAGGAAGAAGGGAACCATGTATGTAACTTGAGAGCTGAGTGGAAATGGTAACTGTTGTGGTTCCGTCTGAGGCCCCTCCGGGAACGGCTGACCTTCTGTCGGTTTCCAGCTCAGAGGGAGAGGCTGAGGAACAGGAGGTGCAGACAGACGAGGAGGAATCCCAGGCTGAAGAAGAGGGAGGACAGCCAGAGTCCCACCAGGGGGAGCTCTCCTCAGCAAGCAGCCTGGATTCCTTAGAGGAAAGTGCACAAGCCATAATTGATCTGCGACAACGGAGAGCTAATCAGAGACGGAGTCAATTGGCTAAATACTTTCAGCATTAAAGTGGCAGCAGCTGGGTTTGGGTGTGGTGCTCTTGGGAAAGGCTAAAAGGCAGACCCACCCTTCCTGGCTTGTGGAGTTTTATCTTTGAGAGTCGTGGGACCTGACTGTGAACTTTGGTGTCTTGGAATCCTGGTTTGTGCCTTTGACTATTGAAACCTTGGGGGGGTGTGCCAGCAAGAAGCTTGCTGTATTGTCTGGACATCAGGACCCTGCTGTACCATATTATATCCTGTCTGTTGGAAAGAACAGGTTTTCCTCTGTGCTTATTTTTTCCAGTTATAAAATACTTTTGGCTTTTACCAGAGTGTCTGGCTGTTTTTTCCAGTTGGTGTTGAGGTCTGGGGGAACCCAGACAGAACAGGTAACTATATAAGGGCTGAAAAGAAGATTAAGAAGTTGCTTCTTTCTTTCTTTCTTTTTGTTGTCTTTCACTTTTTTTATTCTTTTATATTTTTCTAATTGTCTTCATTTCCATATTTTTAATCTTATGTAACACTTTCTTGCAATAAAAATATTTTTAAAAGTAGGATTGCCTCAGCTATGCATTAAGTAAAGCTGCCCACTTCTTACTCACCTTACAATTCTTCCACCAATATTTCCTCTTGAGCGCTGCTGCGCTACTTTCAAATACTTGGGCACCAGCTTGGAGAGCATCTGCTCGTTCGTCTAGTTCTGAAAGTTTCTGATCTCGCTCTAAAACTTTATCCACATTCACACGCATAATATCCACCACCTGAAGAAAAAGGGTAATTAGCTTACTAGCGAGAAAGAAAGCAGATATCAGGCATGAACAATCAGGTCCACACGTGAATAATTCAATTAGCTATTTTGTAGTTCATGCCTATAACACAAAAGTCTTCTTAGACTGCCAGTCTATGCCATTGAACTAGATACGGTTCAATGGCATTCAAGAGAAAGTCAGATCTAGTTCTCTTGTGCCTACAGAGATTCCAGACTAATTCCCCACTTGACTCCCCCCCCCCCCCCCTGGCTTGGCCAGTCCCTCACCAACAGCACAGGACCACAAAGAACCATTTTAATCACTTACTTCTTCCACCTGTGCTTGAGTCTGCTGCAGGCGCCAATTACTGGTCAAATTTGGAGGTGCACCAGGGGCCCCGCCAGCATTTTCACCGCCTTCCTGTCCTGCCCCTGGGGCACCTTGCTGAGCTGGATCAGACCTGTGGAGACGGTCAAGTACAAGAGATGATGCAGATGCCTATGTCCAATACTCAGCCAGAAACCAGCACATTAATTACAACTACAATTTAGCTGCAGGCTTATTATCAACACAATAAGAAACCCAAGCACTTCAAACTGGAAATGACAAAGGTAGGTAGGTAGGTAGGTATGTAGACAGACAGACACATAGATAGACAGATAGATAGATAATCTGTGTGTGTATGTATGTATGTATATGTATATATTTTTTCAAATTTTCCTAAGAAAATGGGCCACTCAGATTCTTGAACTGTTCATCTTTAAAGTAAAAGCACCTTAAGAGGAAGCTGGAAGACTTAGGTCTAACAGAAACAATTATGTTCTTGTATAATAATAGAATTCACACTATATTACATGGTTGTACTGTTCATTAGTTATTAATCCAGAGGATTTAGAAGCAGTGGCTTTCTAAATCTAACAAATAAATGTAAAATGCTTGACAGTAATGCAAGAAGTAATGAAAAATACCAGAGAATATAAAATAGAATGGGTTTAGCACCTGTTAAATCAAAGGAAGAACTATATATCAGATGTTAGTCTTTCTCTCTTCCAAGAGCAACTGTTTGTTTCTTTAATTTATATGCCACCTATCTCACTACTAGAGCTCTTCAGGTGTTAAAATTCAGAAGTATTGTCAGGAGATATATTGGGAGTTGGTCTGACTCATCTGAGTTCAAGGAAAGAATTGAAGCAGAGTCCAAAACAAGCATCGTAAGCCAAATTTAATGGAAATCCAGTGCATGGCAAGCAATGGTTAAATGGCATGGTTGTGACATCTCATTTTAGCTGCTAAATTCACCTCATGACGGTGTCTCCTCACCAAGAGAATGCAAATAAGATGACACAGCTATGTTTCAAGATCTCACCCACCTCTCCCCTCAGTAGCAATTTTTTTAGAAAGATATTGGGGGGGGGGGAGGATTAGTTAGCCCTCTCATGTTCTTCTATAAAACACTATTATTTGACTCATTATCAGACACTTATTATGAAGTGTGCTAAATTCATAGAATATACTAAGCAATATTAACAGACACAACTAGAACTTGAGTAGAGAAATGGAAAAACAAGTCCGCAAGCATAAAAGAACTGCTGTGTCACGAGGCAGAAACATTTACCAATAAGTAACATTGCTAGATTTGTTTGGCTTTACTGCAGCAGGAAAAATGGGTCAAAGAAACCATCAAATAAATCAATTCAGAAAAACCAAGATGCATTTTTCAACACAGCAATGAGAGCAGTGGTGAAAACTCATGAAGGTTATAGACGAATGACCAGACTGGCAAAAAAAAAAAAAAGGCCATCAGAAGCTTCAGGCAATGTTTCCTTGTAAGCAACCTTGCCATTATCTCCTAGATGGAGCAGGAGACAGGAGAAATGCAATTATGGGAAAAGCAATAGTCCCTAAGAAAGAGAACAAAAACTTAAGACTTTCTGTCCTACTGTCCGAGCGAAGAAATATCTGCAGTCATTTGCACGCAAGCGCCCTGCGCACACGACAGCATTTGCTTCTCTTTTCAGTGAGGAATCCTCCATCTTCAAGTTGCTCTGTCAGCAGAATTATTATTAGGGGGCCAACTTGTTAAAACACCTCTGAAATTAACCAGCAACCTTATTACCTGAGTTCACACATGCACCTCCAACAGAAACCCACATATCGAGTAGAGTTCTGTCACAGAAAACTCATTTTTTTTCCTCTTGTTTTTATCTCTTCATATAGGGACAATCTTGTTCCTGCGCTAAACATAAAACTTTTTACGTCCCAGCTTGTACTCAAGGCAAAAAATATATAAATAAATTGTCATTTTCGAAGGTGCCTTCTAGAGTTCTATGAAAATGTCCCTCTCCTCCATATATGCTGCTCAAAAAAATAAAGGGAACACTCAAAGAACACATCCTAGGTCTGAATGAAATATTCTCATTGAATACTTTGTTCTGTACAAAGTTGAATGTGCACAACAGCAGGTGAAATTGACTGTCAATCAGTGTTGCTTCCTAAGTGGACAGTTTGATTTCACAGAAGTTTGATTTACTTGGAGTTATATCGTGTTGTTTAAATGTTCCCCTTATTTTTTTTGAGCAGTATATTACCCACCTATATTACCACCTATATTACTACCTACGTTACCACTCAAGGTGCCGCTGGAACCTCCGGCCACCGGACAGCTCCTGCCTAAAACTATTAGGGGCGGCGGGGGGGCAGGAATGGCAGCGAGGGGTCGGGGAGATGGCGAAGTACCCGCTTCAGCAAGGAAAACCGCGGAGCCATCAGCTGGGATGAGGCATCCCTCCCAGCTCCATCTCACTTCGGCACCGGACAACCGAAAGGGGGGGTGGCGATGCTGCAATGCGCAACTCGGGAAGCGCCGCAACCGGTGCAGGAAAACCGACCGCGCACGAGAGCGCCCGTCCCGTCTGGTACTCACATGGCCGGCCCTCGGCTCTAACAGGCTCCTCTTACTGTCCTTTTCGGGAGGAAACGCGTGAAGCGGAGCGAGGCTCGACGGGGACGGACGGCGGGAACGGCCAGGCGAGAGGGGCTCCACCGGAGGCTATAGAAAATTACCGCAGCAGGGACCTCGCCCCCCCTTCTCCCGGGTTTTATTACAAGGGGAGGGGCGGTCCTTTCGGCCCCGCCTCCTCGCGCAAGCGAGCCAATGAAGAGCGCGTTCCTAGCCTCGCACGCCCCCCCGACTGTTTGCCGGCAAAACTCAGCCGGCCAATCGGCGACGGGGAGCCGTTGGCATGAAAGTCCCTCAGCTAACGAGGAGCTGCAGTTCGCTAAGCGAATCGACGATGGGCGAATTTGCATTAGTCCTCTCTCTCTCTTCCAAATCTCTCCGAGATGCTGGGACTGGCACTGGGAAGACGCGAGGGAGAAATGAATCCCATTCACTTCAGTCAACGACAGTTTGCCGCTGAGTTATTTATACGCTCGTGCGCGTTTCCTAACTGCCCGGTTTCCAGCTCTGTTCCCTGCTCAGTTCTCAGCTCCCACCCTCTACTTTTTAAATTTTTCTCTGAGAGTGAAAGCTGAGAACTGAGCAGGGAACAGAGCTGGAAACTGGGCATGGACCAGAGGAGACATGACATGATAGCAGTCTTCCAATACCTGAGGGCAGGGGTGGGCTGCTGCTCGGACTGTGGGGGGGCGCAGTGGGGTAGCGAAAATGGAGCTCCACCCCAGAACGCCCAATTTTCGCTGAAAGATGTTGAAAGAAAATGCAGGGTGTGGTAGTAAAAAAATTGGTAGCCCTTCACTGCCTGGGGGGCTGCCACAGAGAGCAGGGGGTGAGGCTGTTTTCCAAACCACCAAAAGGCCAGACAAGGAATAATGGATGGAAGCTGACCAAAGGGTGATTCAACCTGGAAATAAGGAGGAACTTTCTGACAGAGCAATCAACTAATTATTATTATTATTATTTATTAGATTTGTATGCCACCCCTTTCCATAGACTCGGGGCGGCTCACAACACAATAAAACAATTCATGACAAATCTAATAATTTACTATTTAAAATTTAAATAGTTAAGAAAATCCCATTTTTAAACAGACATACCTACAAACATACCATACATAAATTATATAGGCCCGGGGGAGATATCTCAATTCCCCCATGCCTGATGACAAAGGTGGGTTTTGAGGTGTTTACGAAAGGCAAGGAGGGTAGGGGCAGTTCTAATCTCTGGGGGGAGCTGGTTCCAGAGAGTCGGGGCCACCACAGAGAAGGCTCTTCCCCTGGGGCCCACCAACCGACATTGTTTAGTTCAGCGTTTCCCAACCGGTGTGCCGCGAACCTCCTCGGGAAGCTCCAGCTGGGCGGGGCGCTGCCGGTGCCGACCTGGAGCTCCCGCTCGCAGCTGTCCCCCAGCTCCTGCTCAATGCCGTGGTTTTCGGCGCTCTCCTGCTGGGCCCCAAAGAAGGAAGGCAGGAAGAAGGAGACCTTCATTCTTCGTGCCTTTTTCTCGCCTTCCTTCTTTGGGGCCCAGCAGGAGAGCGCCAGAAACCGCGACATCAGGCAGGAGCCGAGGGACAGCTGCGAGTGGGAGCCCCAGATCGGAGGCACCGGCAGCACCCCGCCCAGCTGGAGCTTCTCTGGCGTCAGCGGCAAGTGTCCTTTGGGGCCCGGCGGGAGGGCACTGGCGGTGGGAGTGGGGGGGTGGCTGCAGCGGCCGCAGGCAGTCGCGGGGAGATGGTGGCGGCGAGAGGGAGCTCCAGGCGGTGGCGAGAGGGAGCTCTCTCTCTCTCAGCTGACTGCAAGCGGGAGCCCTGACGGTGGCGGTTGGACGTGCTGCTGGACGCCGTACATGCTGGCGCTGCGGGCCTGGCATATACGGCGTCCAGCAGTACGTCCAGCTGCCGCCGTCAGGGCTCCCGCTTGCAGTCAGCTGAGAGAGAGAGAGAGAAAGAAATAAAGAAAGAGAGACATTTAAGAGAGGCAGAGAGAGAGAGAGAGAGAGAGAAAGAGACATAACAAGAGAGGCAGAGAGAGAGAAAAAGAGAGACATAGCAAGAGAAAAAGAGAGACAGCAAGAGAGGCAGAGAGAGAAAGAGAAAGAGAGACATAGCAAGAGAGACAGAGAGAGAAAGATAGCAAGAGGCAAAGAGAAAGAAAGAGACATATAGCAAGAGACAGTGAAAGAGAGAGCAAGAAAGAGAGAAAAAAGCAAGAAAGAGATAGCAAGAGAGACAGAGAGAGAGAGCAAGAGAGAGAGGAAGACATAGAGGAAGGGAAGGAGGGAGAGAGAAAGAGAGCAAAAAAGAGAGAAAGAAAGAGGGATGGAGAGAGAGAAAGAAGGGAAGGAAAAGAGAGAAAGAGGGAGAAAGAGCGAAAGGGAGGGAGAGGGTTTTTTGTCCAAACTTGTCTTTAGCCCGCCCCCCGCCCCCCCCCCCCTTTCAATGTTCCCCAGGATTTTGAAAATATGAATAATGTGCCGCGGCTCAAAAAAGGTTGGGAAACACTGGTTTAGTTGACGGGACCCGGAGAAGGCCGACTCTGTGGAACCTAATCGGTCGCTGGGATTCATGCAGCAGAAGGCGGTCTCGGAGATATTCTGGTCCGATGCCATGAAGGGCTTTATAGGTCATAACCAACACTTTGAATTGTGACCGGAAATTGATCGGCAACCAATGCAGACTGCAGAGTGTTGGTGTAACATGGGCATTTTTGGGAAAGCCCATGACTGCTCTCACAGCTGCATTCTGCACGATCTGAAGTTTCCGAACACTTTTCAAAGGTAGCCCCATGTAGAGAGCGTTACAGTAGTCGAGCCTCGAGGTGATGAGGGCATGAGTGACGGTGAGCAATGAGTCCCGGTCCAAATAGGGCCGCAACTGGTGCACCAGGCGAACCTGGGCAAACGCCCCCCTCGCCACAGCTGAAAGATGGTTCTCTAATGTGAGCTGTGGATCGAGGAGGACACCCAAGTTGCGGACCCTCTGAGGGGGTCAATGACTCCCCCCCCAGGGTGATGGACGGACAGATGGAATTGTCCTTGGGAGGCAAAACCCACAGCCACTCCGTGTTATCCGGGTTGAGTTTGAGTCTGTTGATACCCATCCAGGCCCCAACAGCCTCCAGGCACCGGCACATCTCTTCCACTGCTTCGTTGAATGGACATGGGGTGGAGATGTAAAGCTGGGTATCATCAGCGTACTGATGATACCTCACCCCATGCCCTTGGATGATCTCACCTAGTGAAACAGCTTCCCTGCGGAGTGTGAGAGCTCCAACACTTGAGACTTTCAAAGGGAGACTGGACTGCCATTTGTCCGAAATAGTGTAGGGCAGTGCTGGTGAACCTTTTTTTGGTTCAGCTGCCAAAAGGGTGTGTGTGGTTGTGCTAGCATGTGTGCATGTGCCCACACCCTTTCCCTCTCTCCAAATTGCATGTGCAAACCCCCCTTGTTGCCCCCCCCTCCCGCGCATGCCCTCAGCCACGGTATAGAGGTTAAATAAATAAATAAAATAAATGCTCACAGGCCTTACTGAAGCCTGGTATATGAAAAAAATGCCCAAATGGGCAAACCAGACATTAGGGAAAATGCACTTCCCTTTTGCTGTTGTGCTGTTTTTTGCACTCCAGAGCTTCAGGGAAGTTTCCCTAAACCCTCTGAAGTGCAAAAAACATTACAACAGCAAACCGGAAGTGCATTTTTGTTCATTGGGCAATTTTTTTTTCTCTCTGGGGCTTTAGGGAAGCTTCCCTGAAGCATCCGGAGGACAAAACATCCTTTCCCAAGGCCGAAAATCAGCTGGACAGTACGTGCATGAGCGCTGGAGCTGACCCAGCGAAGTGTCACATGTCCTCTTATATTGCTCAGAGTGCCACCTGTGCCATAGGCTCACCATCATGGGTGTAGGGACTCCTGCTTGAGTGGAGATTGGACTAGATGACCTACAAGGTCCCTTCCAATTCAAATAATCTAAATCTAATCAAGAACAGCTCACTGAACTGAACTATGACTGGGACGACAGCAGTATATTCCTTGGGGGGTGAGGAATCATATAGAAATCCTAGATATGTATTTTGTTAAACAGCAACGTGTTTACCTAAGTAAGAGAGACATTTGTGAGATTGAGAGATGGAGCGTGATTGGAAGGGATTGATATTTGCTGCAGAACAGAGCAGAGGTCTTCAAACTTGACAACTTTTAAGACATGGACTTCAACTCCCAGAATTCTGCTGGCTGGAGAATCCTGGGAGTTGAAGTCCACGAGGCCAAAGTTTAGGGACCCTTGCTGTAGAAAGATTATGTGAGGAATTTTAGTTGGAAAATCCAACTGAAAATCCAAAATCAAAATCAGCTGCTATTCATTTACAGTGATCCCTCGATTAGCGTGGGGGTTACGTTCCAAGACCTCCCGCGCTAATCGATTTTCCGTGTTATAGTGGTGCGGAAGTAAAAACACCATCTGCGCATGCGCGCCCTTTTTTTCCCATGGCCGCACATGCGCAGATGGTGGAGTTTGCGTGTGGGCAGCGGGGAAGACACAGGGAAGGTTCCTTTGGCCGCCCAACAGCTGATCTGCTCCGCAGCGCGGAAGCAGCGAGGAGCCGAAGATGGAGTTTCCCCGTTGCCCAGGCAAAGGGGAAACCCCATCTTCGGCTCCTCGCTGCTGCCGCGCTGCGGAGCAGATCAGCTGTTGGGCGGCCAAAGGAACCTTCCCTGGGTCTTCCTGCTGCCCAGGCAAAGGGGAAACCCCAAGAGAGCCAAAAGAGCACCGGGCCGGTTGGTTCCCAACCAAAAGAGTTTACCCCGATTGTCCTCGGTGGGGGAAAACAGCGCGTCGCCAGGCTCCCCATCTTCAAGAGAGGCGCGACGGCTAGCCAGGATCCACGCAGGGGAGAAAAGGCGCGCGCTCCCAGCCGCTGTGCCCCGCTTGGAGAGCAGCGGCGAGCAGAGCACAGAAGACGACGAGGCTTTCGAGGGCTCCAAGGCGGGCGGCGGCGCGTCCTTCGAGCACACCGGCGGCGACCCCAAGCTGAAGGCGGCCACCACACACACACACGCCGCCGCCGCCATCCACCCCGCCGGGTTCCCCGCTTGCTACCTCTTCGCCTTCTCCCGCCTCCGAGGCCGACCATCCCAAGCCGCAACAGACACACACACACATACACGCACTCCCTCTCTCACGCTCACACAGACACACTCAGACAGAAAAGAAAAAAAAATCCCCAAAAGAGAGGGACAAGAGGCAGGCACAAAGCGGGGGCACAAGGGGAGCTGCCCGGCAGAGGTTGCTTTTTTTCTTCTCGTGGGCAAGTGGAGGGGGGGAGAGAGAAGGAAAGAGAGAGAAGGAAAGAAAGAGATGAGAGAGGGAGGAAGAGAGTGTGAGAGAGAAAGAAAGAGAGAGAGAAATGATAGAAAAAAGGGGAGAAAAAAAGAGAAATGAGAAAATGATTGAAGCAGAGAATGACAGGAAAGAAAGAGAAAGAGACAGAGAAGTGACTCTTGGTGATGACGTATGACGTCATCGGGTGGGAAAAACCGTGGTATAGCAAAAAAACCGTGGAGTATTTTTTAATTAATATTTTTTGAAAAACCGTGTTGTAGCGTTTCGCACTAATCGAGACCGTGCTAATCGAGGGATCACTGTATATTGAAAATTGAAATGAAAACACTGCAGCTATATTCTTCCAAGCAGAGTTCTACCATTCTTTCTACATTTGTAGCTTGTCTTTTACTCAGAGACCATAGAGATATTGTTGTTTCATATTGTACTTGTAAACCCACAGACCTAACCATGATGACTACTACACTTTATCGGTAGAGCTGCATTTCCATTGGAGTTGCCACTTCCAGGATTGGCGTGTGGGAAGTTGGGAGTGGATCATCCTTGAAATGTTTTTAAAATAATGTGTGTGCATATAGGCACACCTTTGAATCAGTTTTTTGTAAAACTCCATGGCAAGTCTATGCTATTTTCTTGCCAGGTTCTTTGGAAATATTGTATATTGCCACTGCCTCTTTACTAGGGTAAAGTAAAAGTAAACATCCAAACAAGTTTAAGAACCACGTACCATCTGCCATTTTGGTTTTCAACACTCTAGCTGAACTAAGCACTCTAGCTGAACTCATAACTAAGGCAGTAAAAATCTTTTTAAATTAAAAGCAGAAGAGACTGTGTGAATAATATGTACAAGATATCTACTTCACTGAAATAGACCCATTGGAAGTCAGTCTCATAAGAAAAAAAATACTATACTAAAACTACTAAAAATATGGGTTTTAGGCATTCTACATAAATCGGAATGGGAAAAAACAAATGGTTGGATACAATGAGGAGGCAATACAATATAAAAATATGAAATTTATTATTTGAAATTATAAGTTAAACAGGTTGGCAAATAACCATATAACATATCCCATCCTGAAGTACACACAATTGCTTGAACTTCTAAGAAATGGCATATCAGAAGTGAAAGAAAAATAACTGGAAATAGAAAATAATTCAAAATACAGAACACAACAACAAGGATTATGTTTGGATAGCTTTACACAACCATCAGTTTCTGCACATTAGAGCCACTAATAGATATCTTCCAGTAATGTACAATGTTTGGGGATGTTACAGAGAGCTTCTCTTAGCGATATATTCTATAGCGATTATATCGCTTGTACAAGAATTTAATCCGCTTATTCAGATTATGATAATCGTCAACAAACATTCGGTCACCCACCATCTTCTTTTTGCGAATGCATCTCTGCAGCTCATTTCCACTCCATCCACGTAGCCAGACCGGCCCCACAATCAAGCTTTTAGGGTGGACCTTGAAATCCCCTAAGGAGAAGAACACAATCGATACATTTTAGAATTCTATCACAGTTTATTCAGTAATTGGCTCCCTTTTTTTAATCATAGACTACTACCAACTTCAATTGCAAAAGGCATAATAAAGTAGCCATCTGAATATTAAGCAAATAAAAATGTCTTCCTCTTCAATTTGCTTATTAAAAGCAGAACTTTTCCCAGATTAGGAACTTCCATGACAATTTTCTTCTTCCAAGATTGGGAGAAGAGGGGAGAGGGGGAAAAAATAAAACCCATTAAACATTTGTTAGAATCACTAGAAAAGTTTACAGGGAGCTTGAGGGATGGTAGACTGCATATATCTCTCCCATGCATGCTGTTATTGGAAGACAGGTTGCTGGTGGGAAAATCTATGGTAAATGAATATTTACCCAGAATTCCAATATTATCATAGACACCGAAGAGTGCACGTTTCTCATCCCATCTGTCAACCACTTTTGGAGGAGGAGGCTCTTTCACCAGAGGAGATTCTGATTTAAACAAAAAAGAACAAAAATAGTCAATGTCACTTTCAAGATTGTGTTTGAAAATCTTATTATGACAAGTCAACAGTTGAAGCTTTTATGCAGCATATTTACAAATCAATCTTTACATAAAATATAAAGTTAAATTGTTTGTTTTAAAGCCCTCTAATGGTACAATATCACTGGACAGCTTTAGAAAATAAATGTATTGCTCCTTAAACATTAATAGATAAATAGATTATAAAGAATATCTAGTCAATCATCATAAGTTTGTTTGTTTGCTGGATCTATATGCCGCCCCTCTCTGAGGACTCGGGGCAGCTTACAACATATAAAAAAGACAATACTGTATACATGTATATCAAAATCCAAATAATTAACCCTCTTCCTCTGCTCGCGTCTATATGAAACTTGTGATTAATTGCCTTTTCCTCATTTGAGGGCTTCTTACTATGAGTGTGGGGTTTTTTCCATTTTGTTTACTTTTTGCTACATGCTGATTGTTACATTTCATTACACCCAAAACAGTACCAGTGTATAGTAAATGAGAACACAAAAGCAACTGCTCCTTAAACATTACTAGATAAATATTCTAGATACTATCTATCTATTACTAGGTAGATACAGTGAACCCTCGAGTTTCGCGTCCTCAAGGATCGCGAAAGGGCTATTTCGCTAGTTTTCAACCCGGAAGTAAACTCCACCATCTGCGCATGCGTGCCCTTCCACGCATGCGTAGATGGTGGAGTTTCCCCACCGGGCAGAGGCTTCCCTGGGTCTTCCTCCTCTTGCCCCGGTAAGACCCCAGCGGCGGTGGGCTGGAGCGCGAGCTTGGGGCACCCTAGCTCCACTTCCCAGCTGGGAAGCGGAGCCGGCAACAGCGTGGGCGGGCGGGCGGCGCGCGCGCGAGCTTGGGGCAGCCTAGCTCCGCTTCCCAGCTGGGAAGCGGAGCCGGCAACAGCGTGGGCGGGCAGGCGGCGCGCGCGAGCTTGGGGCAGCCTAGCTCCGCTTCCCAGCTGGGAAGCGGAGCTAGGGTTTCCCCAAGCGCGCGCGCGACCCCAGGCGCGAGCAACGGGGTGGGCGGGGCGAAGGGCGGGCGGCAGTGGAAGTAAAAACACCATCTGCGCACGCGCAGATGGTGTTTTTACTTCCGCACCGCTACTTCGCGAAAAATCGATCATCGCTTGGGGTCCTGGAACGGAACCCTCGCGATGATCGAGGGTTCACTGTATTCTATAGTTTGTTTGTTTCTTTGTTTATTATATTTATATGCCGCCCCTCTCCAAGGACTCGGGGCGGCTTACAACATACTAGTATAAAAAAGACAATACTGTATACAGTGATCCCTCGATTAGCACGGTCTCGATTAGTGCGAAACGCTACAACACGGTTTTTCAAAAAATATTAATTAAAAAATACTCCACGGTTTTTTTGCTATACCACGATTTTTCCCACCCGATGACATCATACGTCATCACCAAGAGTCACTTCTCTGTCTCTTTCTCTTTCTTTCCTGTCATTCTCTGCTTCAATCATTTTCTCATTTCTCTTTTTTTCTCCCCTTTTTTCTATCATTTCTCTCTCTCTTTCTTCCTCTCTCACACTCTCTTCCTCCCTCTCTCATCTCTTTCTTTCCTTCTCTCTCTTTCCTTCTCTCGCCCCCCCCTCCACTTGCCCACGAGAAGAAAAAAAGCAACCTCTGCCGGGCAGCTCCCCTTGTGCCCCCGCTTTGTGCCTGCCTCTTGTCCCTCTCTTTTGGGGATTTTTTTTTCTTTTCTGTCTGAGTGCGTCTGTGTGAGCGCGAGAGAGGGAGTGCGTGTATGTGTGTGTGTGTCTGTTGCGGCTTGGGCTGGTCGGCCTCGGAGGCGGGAGAAGGCGAAGAGGTAGCAAGCGGGGAACCCGGCGAGGTGGATGGCGGCGTCGGCGTGTGTGTGTGTGGTGGCCGCCTTCAGCTTGGGGTTGCCGCCGGCGTGCTCGAAGGACGCGCCGCCGCCCGCCTTGGAGCCCTCGAAAGCCTCGTCGTCTTCTGTGCTCTGCTCGCCGCTGCTCTCCAAGCGGGGCGCAGTGGCTGGGAGCGCGGATCCTGGCTAGCCGTCGCGCCTCTCTTGAAGATGGGGAGCCTGGCGACGCGCTGTTTTCCCCCACCGAGGACAATCGGGGTAAACTCTTTTGGTTGGGAACCAACCGGCCCGGTGCTCTTTTGGCTCTCTTGGGGTTTCCCCTTTGCCTGGGCAGCAGGAAGACCCAGGGAAGGTTCCTTTGGCCGCCCAACAGCTGATCTGCTCCGCAGCGCGGCAGCAGCGAGGAGCCGAAGATGGGGTTTCCCCTTTGCCTGGGCAACGGGGAAACTCCATCTTCGGCTCCTCGCTACTTCCGCGCTGCGGAGCAGATAAGCTGTTGGGCGGCCAAAGGAACCTTCCCTGGGTCTTCCCCGCTGCCCACACGCAAACTCCACCATCTGCGCATGTGTGGCCATGGAAAAAAAAGGGCGCGCATGCGCAGATGGTGTTTTTACTTCCGCACCACTTTAACACGGAAAATCGATTAGCGCGGGAGGTCTTGGAACGTAACCCCCGCGCTAATCGAGGGATCACTGTACTGTATATTGAAATCCAAATAATTAAAATCTCAGTTACAACTAAAAACCTAAAGAACGAATTAAAATACTGTACATGCATAACCATTCAATCAACCAATACACTATACATTCATCAGCCAGGGGGCAGAATCTAATAACCCCAAGCTTGGGGGCATAGGTGAGTCTTTTGACTCTTATGAAAGGCGAGGAGGGTGGGGGCACTACAAATCTCAGGGGGGAGCTGATTTCAGAGGGCCGGGGCCCCCACAGAGAAGGCTAGGTCCCGCCAAAACGACATTGTCTAATGTAGTATAGGTAGTCTTCAGCTTACATAAGAATTGGGACAGAACTTCTGGCTCTAAGTGAGACAGTTGTTAAATGAGTCTCACCCAAATTCATGATCTTTTCAGGCTGATCGTTAAGGGAATCACACTGATCTGGCTTTCCCCATTGAAACTTGGCTGGAAAAAAGTTTCAAGTGACTCTGCCAATGTGATTCTGGAAGTCAGCAAGTGTCATAGATATACACTGGTGGACAAGTGTCTGAATTTTCATGCGTGACGATTCCACAATAGTTATAAGTGAGAGAACTAGTCATAAAACATTTTTCACTGCCACTGTAACTTTAAACACAAACGGTCATAAGTTGAGGACAACCTGTATCGCAAGATTAGTGAGCCTTCGTTGTGCAGTGGTTAGAGTGGACTATTGCAAGTTGCTTCTGCTGACTGCTGGTTGTAGTTCACCAGTTCAAATTTCACCAAGCTCAAGGCTGACTCAGCTTTCCATCCTTCCGAGGTGGTTATAATGAAGGCCCAGATTATTGGGGACTATATGCTAACTCTGCAAACCGCTTAGAGAGGGTTATAAAGCACTGTGAAGGGGTATATAAGTCTAAGTGCTATTGCTATAAATAAGACTGCAAACAAACAACTTCTGGACCACGCACAATACAGAACACGGTAGCAGTTTATGAACTAAGCCACTCCTATTGAGAGATCCCTTATTAACCAAAGCTGGAAATTAAGGACTGTTAGTCACTTGAATTTCAGTGCCAGTGATTATTTTCAGTGCAATCTTAACATTGGAATTCAATATTTTGAGCAGAGGCTGCAATACCCTAATACAGTATGTAGGAAATCCCATCCAAACCCCCAATCACGGCTAAAAGAGCTCCCCTTCTACCTCATCCCCATCTCGGTGCCTGAAAAAGAAGGGGAAGGCGCTATAATTAATAATTATAATTAATGAATGCTTGGGATCAGGGGTCTCCAACCTTGGCAAACTTTAAGACTTGTGGACTTCAGGTGGCTGAGGAACTCTGGGAGTTGAAGTCCACAAGTCTTAAAGTTTGCCAAGGTTGGAGACCCCTGCTCGGGATAGTAAACCAAATGAACCGGGGACCGATGTTTAGCCCACCGGCGAAGGCAGGGTTGAAGGTCGATACCTCCGCAATAGGACAGTTCCGTGTCCTTCCACCCACCCACCTGTACTGAACAGCCGACGAGCTGTAGAGACGACAAGGCCGCTGCTGCTGCCCGTCCATAAGCGCGGCGGAGCCGTCAGCAGCCGCCACACCGCTTCCATTGAGTTTCGGGGGGCCCTCCGGCTCTTCGGCTAGAAGCGCGGCGCAAATTCCGCTTTCGCAAGGCAGCAACCTCGGAAGCTTCCCAAAACACCCCGCGGCTCGCGGTTTACGATCTGCGGCTGAGCGGAAGGGGGAAAGTCCCAACCAGAGATTAGAAACAAGAAATGGTAGACGTGTCAATCTAGACTTCAAGGCAACAGTGTCTTGTTTTGCATTTTGTTTTGTTTTATTTTATTTATTTGTCAAACACGTACAGGAAAGTAGTTGTTTGGATAAACATAAGCCAAAAAAAAAAAGTATGGATAAAGGAGGACAGTAGGACAGGGACGGTAGACTTATTTTTTGCACACTGTTTTCATTACCCTTATATTATCATTACAGCCGGTTCTTTTTTAGCTATTTTGTTTAATTCTTTTGTTTGTTATTCATCCCCTATTTTCCTTTCCCCGCAACAGCAGTTAGTTTCTCAGGATTCTGCTCCACGGACGGGGACTGAATCACTGAATCAGTGATTTTTATTTCCCCCCCCCCCAAGTTTTATTTTTTTATTCCTTTCCACAAATTCCATTTTTATAACAAAATAGAATTCTTTATTGGCCAAGTGTGATTGGACACACAAGAAATTTGTCTTTGGTGCACCTGCTCTCAGTGTACATAAAAGATAGTGAGCATGCATGCACTTTTGACACCCATGGGGGAAAAGGTTTGCCATCACTGGCCTACAAGGTCCCTTCCCTTCCAGCTCTTTTAATTTGTAAATTGTAGAGTTCTGCAGAGTGCAAACAATTTACAAGCATATGATTTTATTTTTAGGGGATTTAACTATTTTCTATTCTTTTTACTTGAGTCTGGAAGGAGTTGGGCGGCTTATAAATCTAATAAATTACATTAAATTATCATGAGCTACTCTGACTTCAAGCATCATCACTTCCCTTAAGAAATAAATAACATTGTTTCTATTGAGAGCATTTAAAAAAGTATTTCAGCAGCTGCTTTGTGAGGTTAGAAAGCAAATGAAGCACTTAAGCACTTGATTTCAGACAGTAGCTTGATATCGCCTTTTAAAGATGGGAGCTTTCACTGTGTTGTACCAAAAGAAATAAAAAAAAAAAATACAGAACCACACATTGTACTGTAAGAAACTCGGTCTTCAGTACCGAATGTGACTTTTCACTTTTTCATAGCTCTTCGCTTTCCGAAGCGCGCCTGTCCTGGCGGGGATTTGATTGCGGCACTTACGAAAGAACGCTCGACCTTTAAAGCGATTGGCTGCCGAGCTATCAAAGGACGACCTGATTGGGCGAACGGACAATATTCGAATCCCTGGCGCGTTGCTCTTCCTTCCCCTGTTAGTGTGCGAGTGGCGCGAGACGTGCAGGCCGAGTTTGGTTCCCCCCGCCGACTCTCGGTTCTGCCGCCGAGCGGATCTCGCAAGAATTTTGGAGTCGCCGGTCCTTCGTTCCAAACTCTGAATTCTACCCGGCGCCGAGCTTCGGAGCGCGGATGTTTTGAGGCTGGGTCTGCCTGCCTCCCGTTAGGCTGCGCGTCTCGGGAGGGATCATGGCTGACCCGGCTACGCTTTCGCCTCCCTCGTGGGAGTTCCACTTGCCTCTGTCTCCCACCGATCTGCTCCGCAGCGCGGGGCCTCTGCAGTACGTGGTGCAGGAAGTGCTCTCCCTCCGACAGCTCCCGGGACAGCTGGCAGGTTGGTGGGAAAGGCAGGAAGGGGAATAATTGGGGGGCCCTGGGGATTCCTCGCGTTGGTGTTGCAAGTCAAAGTACACCGGGAAATGGGAAAGAGGAAGGCGGGTAATTAAATGTGAGCCGTGCCTTTCCACCAAAGCAGCGTCCGAGTCAGTTCTGTTAACTTCGGGGGTCCCGAAGTTAACACAATCGGGTAGGGCGTATAATGAGTTCAGAGTAAAATCAATGGTCTGTCTTCGTCCAATACCCTTATTTAGATGGGGTGGCATTTAATGGTTATACTATATAATAAATAGCATACTTTTAGGATGTTTGTTTGTTTCTGTGTTTATATATTTATTTAGACGTATAGGTGGCTGGGGCCGTGAGAAACTGACACCTCTTTAATCCCGGCCTAAATAAGCCTTGATTGGGATGTATGACATGGTATAATTGAATTAAACGAGATTTTAAGAGTTTTTTTTAATTATTATTATTAGCATTGCAAATTAAATTGCTATACTGTTTTTTAAATTATTTTTATTGTTGTAAGCTGCCCTGAGTCCTTCATGAGTGGGCAGCACACAAATTTAAATGAATGAATGATTGATAGATACAGTAGGTGGGTCACGCATAGTTCCCTCTAAGCTGAGCAGTGAGCAATCGCTCACTTAAAAATCATCATCAACTCAGAGTTTTTCAAACCTGCCCAGAAGCCGAGAGGGAAAAAGGGAGAGGGAAAGAGTGCCGCCCAGTCCCAAAGGGACTGCCGCTCAGACACTATACTTTTCCGCCCACACCAGAAAAAAATTAGAGGGGACATTGGACCGTGGGTGGGTGGATGGATAATAGATAAATAGAAAGATGGATGGATGGATAATAGATAAATAGAAAGATATGGATGGATGGATAGATTAGGTAGGTAGATAGATAGATAGATAGATAGATAGATAGATAGATAGATAGATAGATAGATAGATAGATAGATAGATAGATATGCCGCCCAACTCCCAAACTACTCTGGGCGGCTCACAAACAAATACACATAAAATGTAATGTAAAACCCCCTAAAAACAATTAAAACAGTTTAAACGGAGAGGGGTGACATACAAACCTAATAAATTATTATTATTATCATTATCATTATTAAAATGTATGTAATTAAAATGTGTGTAAAGATGTAATTTTTGTTTACCCTTTTTGAAATTATGTTAACAGCATCTTATTACTCTGGTTAGGTAATGCATTTGTATTCTGCTTCAGAATAATATAGGATCTAAGCATAGACAAAACAGATCCACCTTAACTTCAACAAGGTTTACTTTCCAGAAAATTTGTAAAGACCAAAATCTAGTCAGGTTCCCTAAAGGTATGAACTAAGGTTTATTAAGTAAAAGCATCGTAACAAAGTCCACATATTACATTGTGAAAAGCATGTGAATCATATGACGAAGCTGTTGTTATGGTTTGTTTTCCTTTAAATGTAACTGCATGCACTGCAGCATTGTATAAACAGATGAAGAGGCAGTTCTAGTAAGTTTTTCAAAGTGAGAATTGGCATGCAAGATCTCGATTGATAAAGTCATGGTTCACTAACTGCAGTTTGATGTCTGAACTAAAGAATTCTGAGTACCAAACATTCAATGCACACGCAATGCATTCCAATTTCCTCCATGCTTTTTCATTTTGGCAGCTTTATTTAAAAAACTCTCCTGTTTGTTGTTATATCAATTACAATTATTCTGTCCTTGCTTAGATCATTTAGAAATCTGCAAATAGTTTCAAAGCTATCTTCTGCGAGTTGGTCTGGAGTTGGCATTTCTCACATGTGGACTTTCTTTTTGCAGTATTTCAGACAACATTCCATAAACAAGGAGCACTTGCTATCCTGAAGCATTTTGATACTCTTTTCAGTATTCTACAGTAAGTCTGCACTTTACTACTGGTATTGTTGGAGGGAGCTTCAGTCTGAGGATTGAAAATACAGTGATACCTCGTCTTACAAACCCCTCGTCCTATAAACTTTTTGAGATACGAACCCGCCACGCCACTGGGATGCCCCGCCTCCAGACTTCCGTTGCCAGGTGAAGGCTCCCCTCGTTGGGAAACCCCACCTCCAGACCTTCCGTGGCCACCTCCGGACCT
The DNA here is from genome assembly GCF_031021105.1 of Erythrolamprus reginae. Classification (NCBI taxonomy): domain Eukaryota; kingdom Metazoa; phylum Chordata; class Lepidosauria; order Squamata; family Dipsadidae; genus Erythrolamprus; species Erythrolamprus reginae. The sequence goes on along the minus strand of NC_091951.1, from coordinate 224,313,786 downwards.
TCCGTTGCCAGCGAAGTGGCCGTTTTTGCGCTGCTGGGATGCCCCTGAGGCTCCCCTCCATGGGAAACCCCACCTCTGGACTTCAGTGTTTTTGCGATGCTGCGATTTCGCTGAGGCTCCCCTCGCTGGGAAACCCCACCTCTGGACTTCCATTGCCAGCGAAGCTCTCATTTTTGCAATGCTGGGATTCCCCTGCAGCATCGCAAAAACATGGAAGTCTGGAGGTGGGGTTTCCCATGGAAGGGAGCCTCAGGGGAATCCCAGCAGCGCAAAAATGGGCGCTTCAGGTGGCAAAAGGGGTGAATTTGGGGCTTGCACACATTAATCGCTTTTCCATTGATTCCTATGGGAAACATTGTTTCATCTTACGAACCTTTCACCTTACGAACCTCATCCCGGAACCAATTAAGTTCGTAAGACAAGGTATCACTATATATCATAAGAAGCTTTGTTCATAATTGTGGTAACAGCATTGAGAGAAGTAAACATGTAAAGATCAGAAAATGACAGGAGCATTCTTTGTGTCCTCATTAGTCATTTTGCTAAAGAAGCCATTTTATTTCCTGTACCCAATGGCAGAGAGAGGGGGCTGAGACTGAAAAGAATTATGTATGATGCAAACAATTTGTAGCTGAGCTTTGGACATTGTAGATGTGTTATGTGAAATTTATGAAATGTTCCCCAAAGTTCTCTTTCCAAAATTAATATAAGCGGAATGTACAATGGTAACTTTAGATAAATAGGAATACATGGGATGCTTTGAAAGAAATGTTTGTGTTTTAACTTAATATTCATGCTTTACAGCCACTTCAGGACTGTAGACACTGCTGTTAAGGAAGATGCCCTAGAACTGATGGTAAAAGGTGAATGTGTTTTCTTAATACTATAGCAAATACAAATTCTTTTGATGCAGCTAATGATGATAACAAGGCAAGTGTGACCTCATTGGCAGGTTGCTCCCTCAATCTGTTCCTTGCATAATGGTCTGTAATCTTGGTGGTCAATACAGAGTAATGTGTGTTCACTGTAAGGGCAGACCAACAGGATATCCCATTCCTTCTGTCTTCCATCTTATTTGGAATGAGAGATCCATCATTTGCATAGTATTGCAAGAGGTGGTCAGAGGGGTGGATACAGGATAAACATAGTGTGCCTGGGCAATGGGTTGCTGGGTGCTCCAGAGTTATGCTGATAGGATATCATGAGCACAAGTCTTTGGTAATCTGAAAGCTGTCCTGAATTCACGTTTAGAACAAAATATCTATTGAGAGCATCTCTGAAGATGGTACCTTCCCACCTCTCTTTTTAGTTGTGACTAGTCAATCCAATGTCCTGACAACTATCCTGGCTGATTCAGACCTCACATCCTCCCTTCGTGTACTCCATCTTAATGCTCTAAAGATGAATTGTTACATACTAGTACGGCTAGCGGAGGCATTTGAAACAGAATCCGGCAAGAACAATCTAGTGGGATTGGATTCCAAAGGGAAGGTAGGTGGATTATATATGTTTGCTAGGTGTTTATTTCTAGGCAGATTTTTTTCTCTTTAACTTGTTGCCTTGAAATCTGATTACCGTATTTTTTGGAGTATAGGACGCACTTGACTTTTGGGGGAGGAAAATGGGGGTGGGGGAAATCTACCTACCAGGTATTCATCTGGCTAACATCCTTAGTCTGTTCAGTTTCAGCACATTATTTTATCCCCTGGTTAGGACTGAATTTTTTTTTCCAGAGGGAGCAGGAATGAGAACAAGCCTGCAAAGACTTTGGGCAGGAAAAAACCTTCAGAGTAGTAGGGAGGAAAAAAGTGCATCTTATACTCGGAAAAATACGGTAATTTTAGTTTTACTGTTCTCTTGAGTGAGTCCAACAATGCCAGTTAAAGGATATGTTATGTACCATATTGAAATCTGTGTGATCTTTTAAAATATAATTTTGTATTCGTAGAATAAAAGATAATCAGAAGTTTCTATTTTTTCTGCACTTTCTTTGCTCTTTCTACTCTTTATTAGTTTGTTTTGGTTTTTATGTTCTTAGTAAATCTTCTAATAAATATTTTTAAACCTATATTAAATTGTAGGAGTGGATGTGTCAAATATTCCATTTTTATTTTTGCTATTCCCAAACTTATTGGCAGCTTAAGTCTCAGACCTTTGAATAGGCTGTGCTTTATAGGAAGAATCTACAGGCAATCAGTTGAGAATATAGTAAATACTTAGCATAAGCAAATCTGGATACATCCAGAGCTGAAATCAAAAGAGGCAACTAATGTAATTTCTGAATGTATGATCTTCACATACATATGAAGGCAAACGGCCCTCCCCCAGTGGGCCGACCTCTAGGAATTATGTGCCATAATTGCCACATCAAAATGAAGCAACGGAGAAAATTTTCTCAATGAGACGACCTCTATTGTATTGAGATCGCTCCTTTTATTGTATTTTATTTTTCCTGACATGTGGTACAGAATAACCAATTCGCGAACGCCACATACATTAAGCCGTCCTCCAACTACCATTCACTCATGCGCTGTATAAGGCAACCTCCTCATGACTTCCCTATAGATGATTAACGGAAGCTCCATTCATTGCCTTTTCCTGGATTGTGTGTTTACTGGTGATTAGCAAAGGAGTGAGAGTAAGGCATATATTTCCTTATATGGAAGTTAGCTATACGTTATCTTCATGCTGTATATCAAGTTAATTATTTTCCACGTGGTCATGGATTCTGCAGCTTGCTTACTCAGCCTGGACTTTGCTGCCTTTCCATAGAGGAAGAATAAGGTTTATACAGCACCCATTAGGCTAAAACATCACCCTTCAGCAATATTCTATCCCAAAGTTCAGTGCCTATGAACCTATGATTACAACATACATATGCTTTCAGCTCATGTCTTTTCTTGAATTGATGTTCTGAATTTGTTTTACAGAACAAGAAAAGCCAGATTAAAGGCTTTGCTTGGGAGGAAGAAAGGCACTCGGTTATACAATTGCTCACGCAATTACTTCAGTTGGATCTTCATCAGCTGTGGAGTGGCTTGGTAGTGGAAGAAGAGTTTGTAAGGTATAGAAATGGAAAAGATTGAATGGAAAGCTGTTTTTAGCCAGAGCTTCATTGGGCTGGAGGAAAGTGAAGGGTCAATCAGATGGGAAGAGAAGAAAATGATACGATTCATGTGAGCCAGGAAGAACATTTTGTTTGCTTTTTAAGTGCTAAGTACATCTTCATAGGATTGTAAAAAATAAAAGAGTCCCTGCAGGTTTTTCTCAGCTAATCGCAGTCAGTTTTAAGGGCGGTGCTCATCTCCTTTTCTAGGCCATTGAGCCAGTGTTGTCCTGTTCACCTACTTGCATTTACACGCTGTCAAACTGCTAGATTGGCAGGAGCTGAGGCAAGTGACATGAGCTCATAATAGGACTCAAAACCACTGGATCACAGACCTTCCCTGGTGTCTTTTAAGCCACTACGCCTCTCTGATAAGATTGTAGCACATAAAATATTACATTGCAATATCCTCCTGCTCTTAACTCCTGCCTTCAATTTCTTTTCAGTTTGGTAACTGGCTGTTGCTACCGGGTGCTGGAAAATCCTACTATTAGCCACCAGAAACACCGGCCCACAAGAGACACACTGATTCACCTACTAGGTGTTGCTCTATTTCGATATGACCATATGCTCAGTAAGTCTATTCTTTTCTTTTAGCCTGGCCAGGCCAAATACTGGAATAGGTCTAATTCCTGAGTCATAAATGGGAAATCTGAGCCATCCTAATTTATACCATGACTGAAGGTCTTCCCTTACCACAGTTCTCTTTGATAGGTGCCACTCTGAAAGTCACACAGATGCTTCAGCACTTTGAACACGTGGCTTCAGTATTTGTGGAGGCTGTAACTGTGTGGATCAAGGAATATGACACAAAGAGTATTGTGGGGGAGATACTAAGGTGAGAGAGGTTTCTTGTCTGTCTTTCTTTCTTACAATTCTCAGCAGTACCAGTCACTGACTTTTGATTCATTCTTCAGGGAAATAGGACAGAAATGCCCTCAAGAACTGGCTCGAGAGGCTTCTGGGATGAAAGGCTATGCTGCCTTCTTGACAGAACTCGCTGAACGGATGCCAGCTGTTGTTCTGGCCAATATGAGTGTCCTGTTGCATCACCTGGATGGAGAGGTTGTTTCACAGAGAATGTATTTTCCATATAGAAAGTACAGTAATACCTCGTCTTACGAACTTAATTGGTTCCAGGAGGAGGTTCGTAAGGCAAAAAGTTCGTAAGACGAAACAATGTTTCCCATAGGAAACAATGTAAAATCAATTAATGCATGCAAGCAAAAAAAAAATCAAAACAGCGCTCCGCTAGGTGGCGCCGCCCGGCTGTCACCTTTTGAAACAGCCGGGCGCTTCTTAGTGTTCTCCTGAACGCCAAACCCGGACGTTCGGCAAAAGTTCGGCGTTTGGGTTCGGGAGGCCACCGAGAAGCCCCGCCGCCCGGCTGTCACCTTGTCAGAAGAGCCGCGGAGCCGGTCGAGAGGCTCAAATGGAGGTGGGGACTCCCAATAGGGAATTCCATGGACGGAGCTTTGACGTCACGGAGACGTCCTTCCTGGAGTCCATGTTTCGGCCGGCCAGGAAGGACGTCTTCGTGACGTCAAAGCTCTGCCCATGGAATTCCCTATTGGGATTCCCCACCTCCATTTGAGCCTCCTGACCGGCCGACAGCTCCACGGCTCTTCTGGCAAGGTGACAGCCAGGTGGCGGGGCTTCTTGGCGGCCTCACAAACGTCGAACCCGAACTTTTGCCGAACTTCTGGGTTCGATGTTCGGGGAAATGCCAAAAAGCCCCCCGGCTGTTTCAAAAGGTGACAGCTGGCAGCGCTTCTTGGCGGCCTTACAAACCCGAACTTTTGCCGAACTTCCAGGTTCGGTGTTCGGGCAGCGGGTTCGTAAGGCGAAAAAAGTTTGTAAGAAGAGACAAAAATTTTCCGAACCCCAGGTTCGTATCTCGAAAAGTTTGTATGACGAGGGGTTCGTATCACGAGGTACTACTGTACATGAGAATGAAATAAATACCATATTTTTCGGTGTATACGGCGCACCTTAGTTTTTGGGGAGGAAAATAAGAAAAGGGGGGATGGCCTCCCTGAATACCCTCAAACAGCTGTTTCCAGATGTGAACTTTAGCAACAGATTCTTTGGTTGTGAGCTCTGTGCCTTGCTTTTCCAGCCTGTGAAACCTCCATTTTAGAGGGTTTTTCCCCAGCCTCAAACCTTCATTATAGCCCCACCCAACCTCTCAAATGGAGGTTTCACAGGCTGTTTTCAGCCTCTGAAACCTCAGTTTGAGAGGCTGAGCAGAGCTATATATCCGACGTATAAGACGCACCCAAATTTTCAGCCTCTTAGAGAGGGGGAAAGGTGTTTCTTATACTTGAAAAATACGGTAACTTCCTATTTTTATTGTCTGAAGATCTTGAAAAAAATTTAATGGCCAGACCAGATGTTATTCTGAATCAGGTTCTAATTCTGCAGAGTTATGGAAGGCGTAATAGCTGAACCTGGTGCTTTTCTTTTTTAAAGAAACTGAATCATTTGTTTGTTAACTCAAGCTTTTGCATCTAATAATACTAATTACATCTCTGCTGTGGGTCCCGTTGTATCTTAGTAGGTTAAGAACCATTACTTATCCTCTCTTCCAAGTTAAACAAACCCTCTGGTTTCTCTTTTTCCCTTGTAATCCTACCTGGCTTCTGCCTGATATCTTGCGAGAAAAAGCCTGACAGTTTCAATAATAGATTTAGTTGATTGCAAGTATCTTGGTTGCAGTGTTGAACTCTTAACATCTGTTTTTGAGTACACATAATTTAAATCAAGACAGAAGTCTGTCGGAGTGATGCTGCATTGCCAGGCCCAGAAGGGTTTTTCTCAGCAATTATTGCAAGTATATATTTGGCACACTAAAAACTCAGCATCAACAAATTTTCACTTTCCGTTGCCTTTTCTCAGTCGCATTTGGCAATTCATTATCGCCTAGTCCAATCTAGCAGAGAGCTACTGTTGTGAAGTGCTTCTGCTCTGCGATTCTTGCATAAAAATGAATCCATTAAGTCTGTTTCAAATTTCAAGCTGCTTTGGGAGTTTTGCTTTCTGAGCACATCTTCTAGTTTGCAAGTGTTGGAAATGGCCAGCCCAGATGTCATTCTGAATCATATTCTGATTCTGCAGAGTTATGGAATGCGTAATGCCATGTTGGCTGCTATGGCAGAGATGCTGTTGCAAGTGCTGAATGGAGAGCAACTGGAGGAAGCTGCCAGAAATACAAGGGATCAGTTCTTGGATACTCTGCAGGCTCACACATGTGATATCAGTAGCTTTGTGCGCAGCCGTGTGCTTCAGCTCTTTACCCGAATTGTGCAACAGAAGGTGAGTTTTGGAGAAAATACCATCAGGAGCAAACAACCAGACACACACTTGTAGAGTTCAAACTAGCTACTTTATTGTTCTTGTTATAGTTACAGGAATCTCCCCAGACTGGTAGCTTTTTCCTAGGAAAGACCAGATAAGACTGTATTGCAGGGGTCTTCTAACTTGGCAACGTTAAGACTTGTGGACTTCAACTCCCAGAATTCTCTGAGTTCAAGTGCACAAGTCTTAAAGCTGCTAAATTTGAAAACCTCTGCTGTAAGGCATTCAAGGGAGACAAGACTGATTCTTTAAGGGAGGGGGGGTGTTATTGGTGTCCCTTTCCCCCCGCCACCACTATGTTTTATTCTTGAAAGCTGCCAATAGTCGCTGCAGAGACTGTATAAAATTTCTAAATAAATAAGTTCTCCTCCTATTTGGGATTTGTTCTCCAACAAATGCTTTTTCAACTTAATTAGGGTAACTAAGATGCTACTTAGAACTGAGGTGGCGCAGTGTTTAGAGTGCTACTTCAGCTAACTGCTAGCTGTAGTTCAGCAGTTCAAACCTCACCACGGGCTCAAGGTTAACTCAGCCTTCCATCCTTCCGAGGTGGGTGAAATGAGGACCCAGATTGGTGGTGGCAATATGCTGATTCTGTAAACTGCTTAGAGAGGGCCAGGGGTGGGCTGCTAGCCAGAACGCCTAATTGGGCTCACCTCCGCGGCTCTGGAGGTACCGTGAGTTCGAGCAGAATTATGCTTCTGCACCCGTGCAGGTAGCAAAATCGTGCATGGAGACACAGGTGCACCCGTGTTCTAGCGAGGTTTTTTGCTTCCGCGCATTTGATTATTGCAATGTGCTCTATATGGGGCTATCATTGAAGACTACACTAATACTTTGTCTTACGAACCTAATTGGTTCCGGAAGGAGGTTCGTAAGGCGAAAAGTTCATAACATGAAACAATGTTTCCCATAGGAAACAATGTAAAAGCGATTAATGCGTGCAAGGGGGGGAGAAATCGCAAAATGGCGCTCCGCTGGGCGCCGCTGCCTGGCTGTCACCTTTAAAAACAGCCGGGGGGCTTCTCTGCGTTCTCCCGAACCCGAACTTTTGCCGAACTTTTGAGGTTCGGGTTCGGGAGGCCGCCGAGAAGCACCCGGCTGTTTCAGAAGGTTACAGCCGGGCGGCGGTGCCCAGCGAAGCGCCGTTTTTGCGATCAGCGGCGCCGTTTTCGGCCGATCTGGAGGCTGAAACAGAGGTGGGGAATCCCAATAGGGAATTCCATGGGCGGAGCTTTGACGTCACGAAGACGTCCTTCCTGGTCGGCCGAAGTAAACACATCCATTTTCCAGCATCAAAGGGCCTGTTGCAGAATTATATTTGAAAGTTCCACTTCCCAAGGGGAACACCCTTGGTTTTGCTCCTCTTACCTGATGTCAGAAACTCTCCAAAACACTATTCCTTTTTTGCAAATTATAACAATGTGATATTGAAAAGGGTTTTTTAAAATAGTTTTCTTGGGACTGCTTGCCTTCCGTTTTCTCTGCATCCGGTATGTTCTCACTTTGTAAGCAATTCATAAAAGGATAACAGGCTAGTTTCAGGTGGACACTTACTACGTGTTATCTAGCAATGAAAATACAGTATGTTACAACTGCTATTTTTCTCTAGCAAAACCATTCACACTGCTAGGGAAAATGAAAGTTTGCACTGTATAGCTTAAGTCTTGTGCATATTTCCAGATGGAAGAAAATATTTAGCACAGCTAATGTCTCAGAAGAGTTGAAAACTTGTTAGGAAAGTCTACTGGTTCTGCAGAATAAATAAGTCCTTACTATCATGATCGCATCTGTATCAACCGTATCAAATACCTTCTCTTTTTGCTATAGGCTTTGCCCTTAACTAGATTCCAAGCAGTTGTGTGCCTTGCTGTGGGTCGGCTACAGGACAAAGGAGTAACCGTGGTCAAGAATGCTATTCAGCTGCTCTCTGCCTTCCTTTCCAACAATCCTTTCTCTTGCAAGGTAAACTTTATAAATCTGTTCCTTGGCCAGTTTTTACTGCAGCATTTTTCATTATCCCCTCACCTATTCTCATCTTCTGCCAATGGATTTTTGTTTACCTTGTTTGCTTAAAAAAAATATACAGAGAAACAAAACATCAATACAGGGGGCGTTGCAGGGTACAAGAAACCAGAATCGCTTGTGAAAATCCTCAGGCTGAAACTTTGTGATCTATGTCAGGGGTCTCCAACCTTGGCAACTTGTGGACTGCAACCCCCAGAGTTCCTCAGCCAGCAAAGCTCCACAAGTCTTAAAGTTGCCGAAGTTGGAGACCCCTGATCTATGTGGCAAGAATCTTTCCTTCCCCCGAGAATAACCAGATAAGGTTTCTTGGATTCTGCCGCTTATGCTGTTTATTGCAGAGTAACAATTTATTATTTGGATTTGTATGCCGCCCCTCTCCGAAAACTCGGGGCGGCAATTCCAAGCTCAGCCCTTGCTTGACCTCTCCCTCCAGCCTACTTCTTTCCCCACGGTCATCATGCCATCAACCTGACTCCCTCTTCTTTGTGGCAACCCCTGAGATCTTGGAATATTGCTATCATGTCTCCCCTGGTCCTTCTTTTCCTTAAACTAGACATACCCAATTCCTGCAACCGTTCTTCATATGTTTTAGGCTCCAGTGGGAAGGTCACAAATGGTGGCCACATGCATAAATACCTGCCAGTTGCTAAGGATCTGGGTTTTAATCCCATGACCTGCATGGCATTGAACCAGAGTATCTCTGGAACCGCCTGCTACTGCATGAATCCCAGCGACCGATAAGGTCCCACAGAGTTGGCCTTCTCCGGGTCCTGTCGACCAAACAATGTCGTTTGGCGGGCTCCAGGGGAAGAGCCTTCTCTGTGGCAGCCCCGGCCCTCTGGAATCAACTCCCCCCGGAGATTAGAACTGCCCCCACACTCCTTGTCATTCGTAAATTATTCAAGACCCATCTATACCGCCAGGCATGGGGGAGTTGAGACACCTTTCCCCCAGGCTTCTTTTTTTTTTAATCTATGTTTGGGTATGTATATGTTGTTTGCTTTTTTAAATATGATAGGGTTTTATGTGCTTTTCAATATTAGATTTGTTTTCGCTGGAATATTGTTTTTATTATTGTTGTGAGCCGCCCCGAGTCTTTGGAGAGGGGCTGCATACAAATCTAATAAATTGAATTGAATGCAAACTGGTCTTAAGTTGCTTTTTCAAGGCCATTATATCTTTGAACGGTTGTTAAACAAATGGCTGTAAGTTGAGGGCTATGCACACCTCTCTGTCTCGTGAATAAGACTTTTTCCCCCCTAAGCAGCTGATAGAAAAGATGAGTTTGGCTCAGATTGGTGCCTTGATTTTCTCTTCGGCTGCATTCACTATAAGGGTCAGGATGAGCTGCTCTGGAATAAGCAGCTACCATCTTTTCTCCTAAGATGGGTTTTTATAAAGCTGACTGTTTTTCTTTGAATTTGCTACCAGTCATCCCATAAAATCAATATATGTGGTGATAAAAGAAATAAACTCTCGTGAGAATATGAAAATAGAAGTATTCACAAAGCTAATAATAAACCTCTCACCTCTACAGTTGAGCTGCGCTGACTTAACTGAACTGCTGGAAAAGGAGAAGCAAAAACTGCAAGAAATGAAGAAATGCAGAACCAAAATTGGTAACGTGCTTTCATCTGTGCCATAGTTCTAAGGAAGGCAGATAATTAAACCCAGTTGCTGTGGCCTAGAGGTGGAACTCTTGCCTCCTAATTGGGAGGTTGTGAGTTCAATCCTAGGTAGAGGCAGGTGTTAGGGTCTCCTGCTTGGGAAGCGGGTTGGACTGGATGACCTTGCAAGTTCCCTTCCAACTCTTTTAATCTGTAAATAAGGATAGGCGTTGTTTTAAAAGGGAGGGGAAGAAGAACTGCAAAGTTAAAATTAGAGACCTCACCTACAAAAAGATATTGACAAAATTGAATGGGTCCAAAGACAGGCTACAAGAATGGTGGAAGGTCTTAAGCATAAAACGTATCAGGAAAGACTTAATGGACTCACTCTGTATAGTCTGGAGGACAGAAGGAAAAGGGGGGACATGATCGAAACATTTAAATATGTTAAAGGGATCCAGGGGGGAAGTGTTTTTAATAGGAAAGTGAACACAAGAACAAGGGGGCACAATCTGAGGTTAGTTGGGGGCATAGTTCCCTCTAAGCTGAGCAGTGAGCAATCGCTCACTTAAAAACCATCATCAACTCAGAGTTTTCCAAACCTGCCCAGAAGCTGAGAGGGAAAGAGTGAGAGGGAAGGAGAGAGAGAGGAAGAGAGAGAAACAGATAGAAAAAAGAGAGGAAGGAAAAGAGAATGAAAAAGAATGGGAGTAAGGAAGAGAGAAAGAAAATGAAAATCTAGTTTGAAACTAGCTCAACTATTTAAGTGGCATTTTGATATTGATAGAGTTGCCCTATTATGAGCTCACTGTTATAGACACACAGTACAGTATTTTATTTTGAAATTCTCTGAGGCCAAACAGGGTGGGTTTTTTGTTTGTTTGTTTGTTTATTTATTTATTTATTTATTCTTTCTGTGCCGCCCAGTCCCAAAGGGACTGCCGCTCAGACACTATACTTTTCCGCCCACCCCAAAAAGAAATTAGAGGGAACACTGGTTGGGGGAAAGATCAAAAGCAACATGAGAAAATATTATTTTACTGAAAGAGTAGTAGATCCTTGGAACAAACTTCCAGCAGACGTGGTTGATAAATCCACAGTAACTAAATTTAAACATGCCTGGGGTAAACATAGATCCAGCCTAAGATAAAATACAGAAAATTGTATAAGGGCAGATTAGATGGACCATGAGCTCTTTTTTTGCTGTCAGTCTTCTATGTTTCTATGATATGGTAATCAGTTTGTCTCAGGAACAGCAAAATCCACAGTCACTTTGGACAGATAGCTTTAGAAACTAGATATTTTAACTTGGAATCAGGTAAATAGGGATTGTTTCAACACTATCCTTCCTGGTTCTCCAGCATTCATTCTCTAAATACTAACGGTCACAGTAGCTGATTCGTTCATTCACCTCACAGAGGTCACGATCTCCCCTGAGGAGGAATGGGAAGCAATGCAACCAGAGCTCCGGGCAACTCTGAAGAATTGCCTGGACTCCGAGGAGTGGGCCGAGGAGGAATTTGACCTTGAGACAAGTGACCCAACACAGCTAATCGACGCTACTGTCCAGCTGTTGAGGAAATCCAATTACAAGTGAGTCAACTGCCGGGATATGGATGCGTCTGCTCTTGGGGCTTGCTACAGGGGGAGCCCTCCACTCACCACCACAACTGAGCCTGGAGTTTGAGTGCTAAGTCATTGCGACCATTACAGGTGGTTGACAAGTGTCCTGAATTGATTTTTTTACATGTTTGTGACAGTCATTAAGTGAGCCACTGCAGTCGTTGTGAACTGCACAGCCACTAAGCAAGTTCAGCATATCCGGAAAAACAGCCCTGAACCCCTCCACTCTGTTGCAAGTCATGATCACATCACCACAGAATGCTGCAATTGGTCATAATGTGAGCCAAGTGCCCAAAATGTAAAAACATGGCTGCAGGAGGGCTTGGGCAACCATACCTTTGAGAACAGGTTATAACAGGGGTGGGCAATTAATTTTGCCCTGGGGCCGCATGAGAAATTGGGATGGTTTTAGAGGGACGGACTCATAATTAACTCAGTTCTACCCAATATTGTATATTATTGGGTAGAACTGAGTTAATTATATTATAATTATAAATTATAATTATAATTATATATTATATTATAATTATAAATTAATTGCCCACCCCTTCCTTCCTTCCTTCCTTCCTTGTTCCCTCCTTTTCTCCTTCCTTCCTTCCTTCCTTCTCCAGATGGAGAAAAGCTTCTGTCTCTCTTATTTTCTCTGCCTTTTATTTCTGCTTTTGGGCAGTTCTTTACTTCTCTTTCAAAATACAGTAGTACCTCTAGAGACGAGCTGCTCCACATGCGAGTATTCCAAGTTATGAGCCACGACGGGAGCGAAATTTCTGTTCGACACCCAAGCTCAAATTCGGGATACGAGCCAAACTTCCACTAGGTGGCGCAATAGTCCTTGCTTCTGGTTATCTTGGCAGGGAAAAACAAAGGCTAAAGGCATTCGTTCGAGATACGAGTTGATCGACATACGAGCTCAGTTCTGGAACGAATTAAACTCGTATCTAGAGGTACTACTGTATTCCTTTCAGGTGCCTCTCTTCAACTACATTGTCAGTTGAGAAAACATAGTGGAGGCTTTGCCTGAAAATAGCTTTGGATTCCTTTTCTTCTTCCTCCCTTTTTTCCCCCTGACAGGTGGGTTTGGGGGTTTGCTTTAAATTTCTTGGAAAGTCCAATGAAACCAATGAACAATTAAAAAATGAGCATTTATTGGACTTTTGCAAAAGGGCATGGAAAGAGAATTTCTCCTTCCTCCCTCCCTCCATTTCTCCTTCCTTCATTCCTCCCTCCATTTCTCCTTCCTTCATTCCTCCCTCCATTTCTCCTTCCTTCATTCCTCCCTCCATTTCTCCTTCCTTCATTTCTCCTTCCTTCCTTCCTTCCAACCTCCGCGGGCCAGTCACAGACAGCGGGCAGGCCACATCCAGCTCCCAGGCTGCACTTTGCCGAGGTCTGGGTTATAAGGAACTTTTGAATCCATTATAACTCTGAATAGTTGCTAAGTGACCAGTCATTAAGTGAGGGCTACCTGTATACTTATTAGATGAATACATTTAACGTACACTACAGGTTTCAGAAGTTAGATGAATATGTAAGAAACTGCTACTGTATTTTTCAGAGTATAAGACGCACCTTTTTACCCCCCAAAAAAGAGGGTGAAAACCTGGGTGCATCTTATATACCGAATGTAGCCTCACCCGGCCACTCCCACTCTTTGGCTTCTGGCTCCCAGCAAATTGCTTCCTTGCAGCAAACAGTACAGAACCTGATTAGCACAAGCAATTCATTATCAGCTTCCCGACCATCAGCTGATTTGAGTCTGCAGGCAGGCCGATCATGTGCTAAACTGAAGTGAAACTAATTGCAAAGAGGCAAATTGCTAGGAGGTGGACTGCTGAAACTGGATGCAAGGAGGTAAGTCAATAACTAAGACATTTATATAACTTATAATAATATTTATAACATAGAATGTTCAAATTATTAGATTATTAGACTTATTTTTAAAGTCTGCTTTATTGTTGTTCTAGACCAGTGTTTCCCAACCTTGGCAACGTGAAGATATCTGGACTTCAACTCCCAGAATTCCCCAGCCAGCAAATGCTGGCTGGAGAATTCTGGGAGTTGAAGTCCAGATATCTTCAAAGTTGACAAGGTTGGGAAACACTGGTCTAGACAACTGAACAAAATGAAAAATCTTTTTAAAATAAATGCTTGATCTGAAGAGGTTCAGTGCAGAGAATAATGTATACTTCCAGAAAGCCACATCAATTTTAAAAGATATGTAAAAGTGTAATCTGAAATGTAACAGTGTCCTGTTCAGTATTAAGATAAGGCAGCTGAGTTAAACCCTGACTTAGTCATGTTTGGAGTAGATCTATTTAAATAAGTGTTAGGAGTTAGTCTGATTTACATTTAAGGAAACTTTCTGCCATTAATATACTGGCATAATGTACATTTCTCCAGTTCTTTGCTGCTTCTGTGGGTCAGACACACAGGCACAGAAATATACAGCAAATAGTGTATATCATCTGTGCAGTTTGCTGTTTGGCAAATTGCTGGGAGGCACAGGCAGATTTCCCCCCCTGTCTTTTCCTCCCACAAAACTAAGGTGCATCTTATACTCCAGACACACACCCTGTAAATGAAGTTTGGGTTTTTACTGTGTTTATTTCCTAATATAGGCATGCCATCCGTCTGACACAAAAAGGTGTGTGCCAATTCCAAGGGCTGGAGCCCTTCTCTGGCAGTCCAGAAACAAAGGAGGATGAGGAAAACTTCCTCCTGGATGTATTGAAAACATTATATCTTGGTAATCACCTAATGCTGCTCCACGTAAATTACTGTTTGGTTGATTCTAGAGGTTTCCAGTTATAATGGTAGTAATGATGGTTAATTTGATAGCCTCTTCTCTTTATGTACAAAGGGGATAAGAAAATCTATTTTAGAAAGAAAGAAAGAAAGAAAGAAAGAAAGTGTTCTGCCAGGCTCTCTGGTAGGAGCCTCCCGAAAATTCAAGGGTACAAATTTCAGACACACGTTTGAAAATTCAAAACAATGTTCTTTATCCCAAAAGTCAAAATAAACTAAGCACTCTTTTTGTATTGCAAAGAGCACTCTTCCCAAAACAACCGGGTAGTCTGTACAATTAACCTTAAGCAGTCATTAAGTACTTAGCTAGCAGCTGTGAAGAAACTTCACACCCTTTCTTCTTCCAACGAAGTGAGACACATACACACACACGTTGCTCTGCTTTGTTTTCAAAGGCGTGAAAAATCAACAAGCAAAGTCCAGAAACCAGCAACCCAGGATTCCTGAAGAACTGCGATCAGATACTCTTCCACAATGGCCAAACCCACACGCTGCTATTTATAGCAGCAGCCCTAATTACTGGAGCCCCACCCAACCACAGGTGGCCTCATTTTCTCTTGTAATAATCCTTTAATTGTTTTCTCCTATGCATCACTCTACGTATGCGTGGATGTGTCATTCTTGTTCAGAATCCAAAGATGATACAGATGATTGATCTCCTCCTGGGCTGTCTGCCAAACTCCCCTCTTCCCTGTCACTCATGCTGCCTTGGTCAGAGGAGGCTTCGTCGGCAGATTCCATCAGGAGCAAAACAGGCCTGTGGCATGTGGATGTCTCCCCCGGATCCACCTGCACATTCCTTGGGGCAGGAGCTGGGCCAGAGCTAACCACAACAGAAAGAAAGAAAGATATACTGATGTTTGCAGAGCTAAATTGTCCTTTCTCTTCTCTATTGGACCCACGCATTATATCTGGAATGCCTCATATATTTCTTGTTTAAAATATTTACCTTTGAAACTTCCAATCCTGAAAGAAAAGAACATTTCTAGACTGATAGATCTTGCACATCCCTTTCATTCCACACTAAATGCTCCTTTAGAGAAACAATTTATTTCATCTATTATTTATTGTAATAATAGAAGAGAAGATAACACAGCTGAGGGTTGAACTCAGGTGCTCTTTGGTGCTCTTAACTTGATTCTTTGTTTACAGATAACTCATTAACCAGCTAGATCAGATCAGTACATCTTGATGATCTTACCTAGTTCGGTAATTAAATGTCTGCAAGCAAACAACCAAGTTCAGAGAACATTTGTTGTGTTCCACCAGCTGCTAGCAGAGCTGGCAGCAATTGGACAATGAGGAGGCTGGGAAGGAACTTGGGGGCCAGTCTGGAGGCTGGGGAAGGCTCTGATGGATGCTCTGCATTGGAGACAGACATAGAGCCAGGGCTGTCGAAATTTGCCAGCCACGGTAGAGGCAGCTGCCTTTGGAGGCTGATACGAGTGAGGAGGAGGAATAGCTGGGGCCTGTTTCAGATGTATGTATGTGCAGAGCAGTTAGAAAGTGATCAACTGAGGACAAGGAGTTGATTTTGGAAGCAAAACACTTGTGGAGGTCGAATCGCCCCTCCTTGACTGGGGAATAAATAGAAGGAAAGGGGAGTGGTTGTCGTAGGAGACAACAGTTCGTATTTCTGGAGATTTTGCTCATTATGTTTCATGCCACAAAGACTGCTTGCCAGAGCTTAATTTGCAACCTTTCGGCTAGCAGCTCACAGCCTTGCAATTTTCACAAGGAGCTGGTACGGTCTGTTACTGCAATAGTCCTTGAAAGACTATTGCCTGGACTTTACAAAAGGTAAATAAAGAGTGTTTTTTCGGGACTAGGAGTTTGTTTCTTGCTTCTGTTAGGCTGGGTCAGAACAACACTCAGAATTTCACATTTTATCACAATAGGATAATAATAATAATAATAATAATAATAATAATAATAATAATAATAATAATGGTACTTGCCAAAGGATCTCAGCGGACATGTGAAAACCATTGGAATTGACAAAATCTCCATCTGTCAATTGCAAAAGGCCGCTTTACTGGGATCAGCAAACATAATTCGCCGCTACATCACGCAGTCCTAGGTGCTTGGGAAGCACCCGACTGGTGATGAAATATGAAATCCAGCATAGTGATCTTGTTTGCTGTGTTGTATTGACATAATAATAATAATTATTATTATTATTTATTAGACTTGTATGCCGCCCCTCTCCGAAGACAATTCACCCATAAGGATATAGACTTATGTTGTTAGTCACACCTTGAGTGTTGGGATTTCATGTATTCATTCCTTGTTTCTTTTTTTAAATTATTTTTTATTATTTTCAAATATTTTATACTTCAAACAACAAAAATATGACAGAATGTCAAGACAATAAATATATATTTCAATGCAACATTATATATCAAATCATTTTTTTTGGCTCGCGAGTCTGTCAGTCCATGTAATGTGGATAAATCCTCAGGTTTTTATAAGAGTTCCTTGTTTCTGCTGTGCAGATGCCAAAATTACAGTTGGTGTCCAAGAACCCCCAGATGACGTTAACAGTACAGGGGATGAAAAGCAAACCGAGGAAGACCCTCCACCAGCGGCATTAGTAAAGCAAGAGATGTTGGTGCAATACTTACAGGATGCCTACAACTTTTCTGCAAAAATCACTGAAGCCTTAAGCATGGTCTCTAAGCTCATGTATGAAAGATCAGTATCTGGTAGGTATAATTATGCTTCTCTTCTTTCGTTTATGTTCACCGTGTGGTCATGTGCCATAAAGTTTGGGTTAAGGCTTCGTGTCTGGAATAAGATAGCTCTGAAACCTTGGAGCAGTAGTTATTTGGAACATTTAGTAACCTAGAGGGAGCCCTAGATCCATAACTCACGGCACAGGAAAAAATAGTCCCTTGATTCTACTCACCAGAATTTGGTTACACAATTCACAACAGGGGTGGGTTTATCCTGGTTCAGACTAGATCGCCTGAACCTTTAGTGACCCACTGGTGCCTGACAATGGCGTCACAGATCTGGTTCTGTCTGCTGGGCCGTGGCCACTGCCAGCTTTTTTTTTTTTTTTTAGAATTTTTGGTGAATTTTTCCATTTTTGGATGGCTTTTCCTCTTTCTACTTGAAAAAAAAGCCCACCCACCTATGGGTTTATCCTGAGTTTTATTTCTTTGCCCGAAGCATAGCTGATCAGTTCTTTAACTGTGTTTTGGGCTCTATTGGGATAGTGAGCATGCGCAGAGGCAAAAATGCATACGCGTAATACCAGTGGCGAAGGTAAGTGGAACCCACCCCTGATTCACAACCATATATCTGAGAAACATGGTAGATTAGTTTAGATAACTTTAGATTAGTGGCCTGAATTGAAACCGCAATAATCAGCCTTCCTATTCTTTCTTTTCAGTGGCCCAAGAAGCTATTGAATTCTTCGTCGTAGTTTCTCAGTTTGGCATACCTCAAGCCGTCTTTGGGATCCGCCGCATGCTCCCCCTGATATGGTCTAAGGAACCTGGAGTCCGAGAAGCCGTGTTGGATGCCTATAAGAGACTCTATTTGAACCAGGATGGGGGCTCTGAAAGGTTTGGCTTGACCTATTTCTCCCCATCACATCAGAAAGGCAGGACACAAATTTTATACAGATAGCCCTCGCCTTAACGAACACAAATTGAGCCTGAAACCTTTGGTGCTGAGTGAGACATTTGTTAAAGTGTGTTTTACCCCATTTTAGGACTCTTCTTGCCACAGGTGTTGAATGAATCACTGTTAAGTTAGTAACGTGGTTATTTAGTGAATCTGACTTCCCCATTGACTTTGCTTGTCAGATGGCCGTATGATCACAGGACATTGCGTAAATGGGAGTCAGTTAAATTTTGATCACATGACCATGGGAATAACGCAAGGGTCGTAAGTGTGAAAAAACAGTCACAAGTCATTTTTCAGTGCTGTTGTAACTTTGAACAGTCACTAAATGAACCGTTGAGGACTACTTGTACAGAATACCTACAAAGCTTACTATATTCAGCATAGTCAAATCTAAGCCTTTTTTTGGCTGATTTTCTCATTTGAAATATGTTGCACAGAAATAGACTGTGATCCCACAAAACCAAGGCATGCAGAGCAAATGAAGAATAGCTAATCTGAAGTTTCCACATGTCTTACACCTAGGAATGAATCTGGCTACACCCAGCTAATTTTTGGGTAGAATGCCATGACAACATAATTAATAGAATTAACACTACCTCTTTCTGCTTATTTTCTACACAGGACTCAAGCCCAGAATTTGATTCGTTCTCTTTCCCTTCTAATAGTTGATGCATCATTGGGGACAATTAAGTGCCTTGAAGAAATTGTGAGTACAGTAATACCTCGTCTTACGAACCTAATTGGTTCCCGGGGGAGGTTCGTAAGGCGAAACGTTCGTAAGACGAAACATTGTTTCCCATAGGAAACAATGTAAAATGAATTAATGAGTGCAAGAAAAAAAACACTGCCGCCCGGCTGTCACCTTTTGAAACAGCCGGGCGCTTCTCAGCATTCTCCCAATGCCAAACCCGGAAGTTCGGCAAACGTTCGGGTTTGGGTGGCTGCCAAGAAGCCCCACCGCCTGGCTGTCACCTTTTGAAACAGCTGGGGGGCTTCTCGGTGGCCTCCTGAATGCTGAACCTGGAAGTTCGGGTTTGGCGTTCGGGTTCAGGAGGACGCTGAGAAGCCCCACCGCCTGGCTGTTAGCTTTTCAAAAGAGCCGCGGAGCTGTCGGGCCGGTCAGGAGGCTGGAAAGGAGGTGGAGAATCCCAATAGGGAATTCCATGGGCGGAGCCTCGACGCCACAAAGACGTCCTTCCTGGAGTCCACGTTTCGGCTGGCCAGAAAGGACGTCTTTGTGACGTCAAAGCTCCGCCCATGGAATTCCCTATTGGGATTCCCCACCTCCTTTCCAGCCTCCTGACCAGCCCGACAGCTCCGCGGCTCTTTTGAAAAGCTAACAGCTGGGTGGCGGGGCTTCTCAGCGTCCTCCTGAACCCGAACGCCGACCCCGAACTTTTGCCGAACTTCCGGGTTCGGCGTTCAGGAGAACGCCGAGAAGCCCCCTGGCTGTTCCAAAGGGCGACAGCCAGGCGGCGGGGCTTCTTGGCGGCCTGACCCGGAAGTTCGGCAAAAGTTCGGGTTTGGCGTTCGGGTTTGGGAGGATGCCGAGAAGCCCCCCGGCTGTTTCAAAAAGCAACAACTGGGCGGCGGGGCTTCTCGGGGGCGGGTTCGTAAGACGGAAAAAGTTCGTAAGAAGAGGCAAAAAATTTCCAAACCCCAGGTTCGTATCTCGGACTGTTCGTATGGCGAGGGGTTCGTATCACGAGGTACCACTGTAATCTTATTTTTAAAACCATCTAGTTGCATCTGATGGATATTCTTCATTTGATGGATATTCTACATTTGAAGAATATTGGAGGCATAATCTTTGCCCCCCCAAACTGCCATTATGATTGCCTATCTATTTTTATTTTATTTTATCACCTTATTCTTCATTTTTTGCAATGCCTGTGGTACTTAATAATACATACACAGATGTCCCTAGGGTCTTTCTAATATGTTCCACAATTAATTAAATCAGAAAATTGCTACTTTAATTGATGATAAGAATCATCATCAGACATGAGGCTGGAATACAAAATGTTGTTAAACCGTTTGGATCAGGATGATAAGCTAGAGAAATCTATTTGATCTGGGATTTTCATCTGATGTTGTAATTTCATTTGTGTTAAGAATCATCCACAATCTCATTTCTACATTAACATTTAAAAGAGGGAGCAGACATTTGCTTCTCTGGTAAACCCTTGATATGTTCTTATCAATATAGTCCTGTCCCTTCATCTGCTGAATGGATGAATTTATCCTACGTGAATTAAGCTCTCCATATGCTCCATGTAAATCTCTACAAAGTGGGTGGAGGAGGCAATTTCTGCTCAGTCCTACTAATTCTGGCGCAATACCTTTTATGGCCACTAGCTTACTACCTTGAAAAAAGAGTAGGAGAGCCTGCAAAGTGCCAGAAATAGCTTTAGGTTTGAGCTTGGGGATGGGGGTTGACTCAGCAGTGAAATCTACTTCCCTACCGGTTTGCAAGCACATAATTTGCGCATACACATGCACAGAGGGGTTTTTAAAAAGAAAATGACAATGGGTGGGCAGAGCCTCATGTTACTCCCTGAACCAGTAGCATTTAACCCCTGGTGTGACTGTTAAACTAGCTTTAAAATCTGCCTGGTTTCATTTCCTGGCTACCTTTGTTGTTTCTTAGATATCAGAGTTTGTGCAAAAAGATGAAATAAAACCTATTGTGATTCAACTGCTCTGGGAACAATTTACTGAGAAATTGCAGTGTTCAAGATTGGAACGCCACGCTGCTATTATGCTTCTTGGGATGATGGCACAGTGAGTTGTTAGCTGTTTCTATATGGCTAATCTATTTAGAAGGTTCAATATAATAATTGTATTTGCATGCAATACATTCTAAAAAATCTAGACCCCTGTTTTTCGCTGGGAAGCTTCAAGAAAGTTTTCTTACTTGGTATCTAGTGGATCTCTCTGAACCCTTCAGTTTATGAAGTAGCAGTTTACAACCTGTTGATACGTACGTGCGTAAGAGAAAGTCACAAGGAAATTTGATCATTGATATTTGTGGAAAAACAAACACAGGAGAAAAGGTAAATGTCTTTTAGTAAATAAGGTTTACTAAGAGACTTTTACTGTATTTTTCATAGTATAAGACTACTGGTTGAGGAAAATAGGGAAAAAATAATGTGCCTTTTGGGTATTCATCTGGCTAGTCTTTAGTCTGTTCAGCTTCAGCACATTAGTTTGCTGGTTTTGAGCCCACGTACTTGCTTTTTATCCTCTGGGATAAAAACCAGCTCCTAAAACATCTCTCTCTTTCTCTCTCTCTCTCTCCCCCCCCTCCCTCCCTCCCTCTCTCTCCCCCTCCCTCCCTCTCTCTCCCTGTCTCTCCCTCCCTCTCTCTCTCTCTCTCTCAATGAGGAGGAACATCAGGCAAAGGAAGGATAGCTTCCTAGCAAAGCACCCAACATTGCTTCACTTGTTAGCAGCTGAAAAAAGACTCAGCTGATTGTTGGAGGGAGTAGGAAAGAAAGAGGCTGGCAAAGGGAAGATCCCGCAGAGAAGATCGCATTAGCACATCATTAGGGCTTTTAAAAAAAGCTTAGTAAAAGCTACATTCGAAGTCACCCAAACTTTCAGTCTCTTTCAGGGGGTGGGGGGAAGAAAGTGCGTTTTATACTCTGAAAAATACGGTATATAAGAAGTTATCAGGATGACTTCTATAAATGTTCTTTCGGTTGTAGTGGAATCTTCCCATTCTGCTGTCAAATACTTAATGAGTTCTGATCATGTGCAACCTGCCCCTTCCTTCTGAAGCTCAACTTACCAGTTTTTCTGCAGGCAGGTGGAGGGAGGGCAGGCACGGAATTAAAGCCCCCTCCCCTCCAAAATGTGGGAGTGTTGCTTAGGTTATTTTATTTCACCAAGATGACATGTTTTGAAAACGGTTCCTTCATCAAGAGCATTCCATGTGTATTAATTGGCATATAAATCCAATTAATAAATAATAAATAAATTAATCAGTCTATGACTATTTTCCAAAATGCATTAGTCCACTAATCAAATAATGTTGAGGGTACTTGGGCTATCTGTTCCTTTTGCTTTTCTTTTTGAAGGGGAAATATTTTCCTCTCCCTCTAGGTTTTTTTTCCAAGAAGGGATAGTAAATTATAAATATTATTTGTTGCATGTTGTGGTCCTGTGATGAAGAGGTTTCTTCTTAGATACTTTATAACCTCAATTTTTTGGCTGCTTTCTAAAGATTTAAAGCATCACTGATTTACATGGTTTGACAAGTTTTAGTCTCAGCCTTTTCACTTGTTTCACCCCCAGCTACAAAGATCTAGTTTGTTGAAAATTTCTTGAGAACTGAACAGGATATTATTAGCCTAATAAAAATACTGCGCTAATTGTTCTGCCGGCATGTCCCAACCCCCCGTAATTACAGGGTAATTAGTCCAGAAAGACACACACCACATGATAGAAGGAAAACCCAAAGTCTTTAGCAACAGAAAAGCAGAAAAAACTCCCTTTTTAAATGTCAAAGAGATTTTCTGGTACACACAAGGCACAGGTTAAATGCAATCTAATTTCTCACCCAGTAACTGGGAAATTGAGTCCAAATTCCAAAATCCAGAAAGTCCACACACAATCTTGAACAGGGAAACAGCAAAACCACGATCTTGACGAAACTATGAATCAGATAAACTTCCACAAGGCTAAATCAGCACACTGCTCTTTTTATCTGTAGCACTAATTACAGCAGCCCCACCCAACCACAGGTGGCCTCACCTATCTCCTGTAATAATCCTTCAGTTGTTCTCTTCTATGCATCACTCTCCACATGCGTGGGTCTGTCATAAGTTCTTGTTCAGAATCCAGGGATGATAAGGAAGGTCTGCCAAACTCCCCTCTTCCCTGTCACTCACGCTTCCTTGGTCAGAGGAGATTCTATCAGGAGCAAAACAGGCCTGTGGCATGTGGATGTTTCCCCCACATCCACCTCCACATTCCTTGGGGCAGGAGCTCGGCCAGAGCTAACCACAACAACTTATATTAGTTGTTGTGGTTAGCTCTGGCCGAGCTCCTGCCCCAAGGAATGTGGAGGTGTTTGCTGTTTTTCATGTCAATTACTTATGTTGTATTCATAATTTTAGCAACCCAGTGAAATCCTTGATTTACATTATCTGTAAATAATTGTTGTATTTTGCATAATTACAATTTTGCATAATTCATTATAAGAAACTAGTATTGGGCCATTGTTTCTCTAAGGCAAACACTATAGGTTTTTGCTTTGGTTTTTCTTAAGGTCACTGGAGATTTCTATAATGTTTGGATCTAATCAGGGATTTTTCTGTCCTCAACAGAGGGAAGCCGGAGATTGTAGGAAGTAACCTAGATCTTTTAATCTCTGTGGGACTAGATGAGAGAGTCCAGCAAGATTATCATATTGCCCAGGAAGTTTGCATTGCTATCTCCAAACTTGCCAACAGCGAGAAGGTCAGAGTGATGACAGTAATATTTTATTTCATTTATTTATCTCATGGATTGATAATTGTAATTGACAATACAAATGCCAATTTTTCTATCTGAAAATAACTTCCAAGGACAGAATCTTTGTTCAGTAGGATTCACTGATATCTGCCTGTGACTGTAATTTGTCATCTTATGCTCTAAATGCATGGCCAGTTTTATACAAGGTTACACTAACTAATTACACCGTTTTGTGGGCTGTTTCTGTGCACCATATCAAGGTGAAAAATCCAGTTTTCCCTATATACTTATCCTCCTTTGGAGCTGTTAAATCTGTTACAAAATTAAAATAAATTTCCACATTCAGGGTAAAGAATCCCGTAGTTCTGTAAAGAGAATTTAATGTCCCCAAAACAGACAAACAAAATACTGTACTTCCGTGTTGAGCCGGGGTGGCGCAGCAGGTAGAGTGCTGTACTGCAGGCCACTGAAGCTGACTTGTAGATCTAAAGGTCAGCGGTTCAAATCCTATCACCGGCTCAAGGTTGACTCAGCCTTCCATCCTTCCGAGGTGGGTAAAATGAGGACCTGGATTGTGGGGGCAATAGCCTTGCTCTGTTAAAAAAGTGCTATTGCTAACATGTTGTAAGCCGCCCTGAGTCTAAGGAGAAGGGCGGCATAAAAATTGAATAAATAAATAAATAAAATTGAAGCGTTTGGTGAAAGGATCAGTGGGAAGCATCACTGTTGCCTAGGAGGATACTTAGTTTGGAGTTCCTTTCATGTCCCCTTTAAGTTGCCCACCCAAGTGGTACCTATCTTATCTATTTGCAGTTGCCTGCTTTCGAACTGCGAGGTTGGCAGGAACTGAAACCTGTAATGGGAGCACAGCCTGTCCTGTGGCAGCAACTGAGTCTCGAACATGAGCCTGTCAATTGTTAGCCCAACATCCTAGCCTCATGAGCTGAGCCACTGCACTCCTATGACAAAAGAACTAAAACAAGTTCAGTGTTTGGGTGTGTGAGACAGAGAGAGAGAAGTAAAAAGCCAACCAATGTAATTATGAAGATAAAGTTTGCATCAAATACGATAAGCATATAAAAGGCAGTAGTGCTGCAGGATTCTCTGAATAATATTTGTATTTATTAAAGATTGTGCCTAGAAAATAGCCTTCTTTTATTAAAGGGTAGAAGAAAGCAAAGGCTTTTTTATTGGTATATTTTATACCAAAGGTGTTTGTATTCATTTGGGGATAGCTGACTGGATTTGAGAACATACTTTAATGAGTTAGAAGAGAGGTCTTCAAACCTGGCAACTTTAAGACTTGTGGACTCCAATTCCCAGAATTCTCCACACAGCTATGTTTGAAAAGAAGGCAAGACGCCTCTGTGTTCATCCACAGTGAAGAGCTTTTCAGGATTTAAATGATACAAGAATGGGCACACACAATCTAAAACTTACTTGTAATTTCCCCTTTTGATTTAATGAAATCAAAAGTACCTGCCTTTAGGCTTAGTCTATAGTTTTACATTTGTTAACAAGGTCAGCTTTAAAAAATTAGACAATTAATATTCCTCCAAAGGTTCGTGTATATATGGCAGAACTGAGTTCTAAAATACCACCTCTAATTAGTGATGGAGCATCTTTCAATATACAGTGTTCCCTCGATTTCCGCGGGGGATGCGTTCCGAGACCGCCCGCAAAAGTCGAATTTCCGCGAAGTAGAGATGCGGAAGTAAATACAGTGACCCCTCGATTTTCGCGATCTCGTTCTTCGCTAAACGCTATATCGCGATTTTTCCCACCCGATGACGTCACTCTCTTCCTTTCTCATCTTTCTTTCTCTCTCTCTTTCTCTCTCTTGCTTCTTCCTCTCTCACACTCTCTTCCTCCCTCTCTCATCTCTTTCTTTCCTTCTCTCTCTTTCTCTATCTCTCCCCCTCTTGCTGGCGGGCGAGCGGGGGCATCAGCGAGGAAGACCCAGGGAAGGTTCCTTCGGCCGCCCAGCAGCTGATCTGCTCGGCAGCGCAGTGAGGAGCCGAATCGGGGTTTCCCCTTTGCGTGGGCGGCGGGGAAACCCCGATCTTCGTCTGCTCGCTGCTGCTGCGCTGCCGAGCAGATCAGCTGCTGGGCAGCCGCAGCAGCAGCGAGCAGACGAAGATCGGGGTTTCCCCGCCGCCCACACAAAGGGGAAACCCCGATGTTCGTCTGCTCACTGCTGCTGCGCTGCCGAGCAGATCAGCTGCTGGGCGGCCGAAGGAACCTTCCCTGGGTCTTCCCCGCCGCCCACGCAAACTCCACCATCTGCGCATGCGCGGCCATGAAAAAAGGGTGCGCATGCGCAGATGGTGTTTTTACTTCCGCAACCCTACATCGCGAAAAATCGATTATCGCGAGGGGTCTTGGAACGGAACCCTCGCGATAATCGAGGGATCACTGTACACCATTTTTGGCTATGGACAGTATCACAAGCCATCCCGTAACACTTTAAACCCCTAAATTACCCTTTCCCATTCCCTTAACAGCCATTTACTCGCCATTATTACTGGTACTCACCATTGAATAAGACATTTAGTGATCCTGATATTTATAAACATAATTATTTATTAACAATAATTATTTTTTTTGTTATTTATTTGCAAAAATTATTAGTTTGGTGATGACATATGACGTCATCGGGTGGGGAAAACCGTGGTATAGGGAAAAAAACCGCAAAGTATTTTTTAATTAATATTTTTTGAAAAACCGTGGTATAGGCTATTCGCGAAGTTTGAACCCGCAAAAATCGAGGGAACACTGTATAGGAACTTCAAAATGAACTAAGAAAGCTTTTTGATAAAGAAAACCCAAAAGGTTCTGCTAGTTATAGCTAATATTTTTCTCTTTTCACACAGTCTAATCTTGGGAAATGCACTACTCCCTTCCGACTTCCAAAGTCACACTTACTTTTCAAGCATCTGCGTGAGGCCATAACTTTGGGTGAGTTTGTGAACTTGAGAAGAAGGTAGGCATAACCACAAACACGCTGTTTGGTCTGAGTGTAGGTCTTTTTCCCCCTAGGTTTTACTCATTCAAGTACACATTGGATTCCCTTCACTGAGAGAGCAGTTGCTCTTATCTATTTGTTGGCAGAAGGACCTGATGAAATATGTGCTCAGATCTTGCAGTGTTGTAGCCAACAAGCCCTGGAAAAGTCGCAAGAGTTTAGTACAGCAACTGAGGCTGGTGAGTTGAAGACAGGCATGTTCTCTGCTTTTGGCAACGTCTGCTTGGGATACTCGAGGCAGGTGACTTAGAAGGGGCGTGGCTAGAGAGGGCAGCAAGAGAAACAAGGATAAATGTACCATTAAAATGTCTGCTCCCCAGATTCCGGTGATTCAAACATGATTGATATCATTGTGTTAACACATTTGGTCTCCCTTGCGGGAGATGTGGCCTTGCATCAGCTTGTACACCTGGAGTTGTCTGTAAGCAATGAGCTACGCAGGCGCCGTGTGCTTGGGGAAGAACGAGAAGCAAAGGAACAGGCTGACAGCACTTTAAAAGTCCAGAAAAGCAAGGTGAGGGCTGGAATTCTTCGCGTTTATGTGTCTACTTGCCTTCGGTTATTTCAATGGTTTTCCATCAAGTCATGTTATTCATCTGTTGGTCATTACCTTTAAAGCCCTACATGGCTTAGGGCCAGACTATCTTCGGGACCACCTTCTACCACAAAGTTTCCAGTGACTAATAAGGGCCCACAGGGTTGGTCTTCTCTAGGTTGTGTCAGCTGGTGGGGCAGTGGGGGAGAGCCTTCTCTGTGGTGGCCCCGTCTCTCTGGAACCAGCTACCTCCCGACATCCGTACTACTCCATACACTATTGGCCTTCCGAAAGCTGTAAAGAAAAGCTTTTTCCAGCAGGCCTGGGGCCATGGATCGGATGATATATCATCAAGATCTGGCCATAAATGGTACGTGTGATTTTATTGTATGTTTAAAATTGTTTCTAAATGGTCTCTCTTTTTAGATGTCCGAATATTTTAATACTGTATATATGTCTGTTCTTCTGTGTTGTGAGCCGCCCAGAGTCCTTAAGGGAGTTGGGAGGCATACAAATGAAACTAAATAATAAATAAATTTGATTATTAAATGCTACAGATTTCCATAATTTGGGTCAGGGACCATTGCTGAGCCTATCCTTCTGCAGAGGTTCCCAATTAATTGTAAGGAGCAGTTGTATAAATTGGATGGGAAAACCACAAGTGCCTTCAGCCTTTTCTTACTTTTAAGTCTGCCTTGCTCCATAGAGCAGTGTTTCCCAACTTTGGCAACTTGAAGATATCTGGACTTCAACTCCCAGAATTCCCCAGCCAGAATTCGCTGGCTGGGGAATTCTGGGAGTTGAAGTCCAAATATCTTCAAGTTGCCAAGGTTGGGAAACATTGCCATAGAGGGACAGAACAGTACTAACTTTCAGTGATTTCTTCCTTTTGCACAGTGTACTGGGAATGACAGCACCATGGAGGAGGACCTAGGCTTGGTTGGGGCTTCTGCTGACGATACAGAAATGGAGCTCATCCGCAACATTTGCGAGACAGAACTCTTGGATGGTAAATATGGAAGCTGAGTAGAATTTTCTCCCCCAGCCCTTCTTATTGATGAATTTTGTAATTTTTGTGGTCTACTGGGTAAGAAATCGAACTACCCACATACGCACAAATCCCTAGATCTCAGTTAGTTTGCACCATGAATAATAATAATAATAATAATAATAATAATAATAATAATAATTTATTAGATTTGTATGCCGCCCCTCTCCAAAGAACCCAGTGAGGTAACCAGGAGAATATGGTATGTTAGATTATAGTGAAATAATATTTAAAAACTTCAGAGGCAGAGTGCATTGAATATTTCTCTCCTGTTGCGCTTGTTTGTCAGTGGCTGAAACATGTCCTATCCTGGGCCACTTTGTTATCTTATTAGAATTGTTTCTTTATAGAGTGTGTGTGTGTGTGTGTGTGTGTGTGTGTGTGTGTCACATGTTTTTTGCTGAATTTGAAAATTAAGGGAGACTAGGATAGATCTATTTCGGCCTTATTTTGGCCTCATCAGCTAGCCATACCCACTGGGACTTGAACCTGCAACCTTTGCCTTGTAAGGCAGAGAATTATCCTCTAGGCTACAGTATTCAATCCCTTCAGCTCTGCACCAAGGAAGGGTTACATATTTTTGTGTCAAATCACCCTGGTGTATTGAAGGAACATCACAGCTCCTTATTTGCCTCTCGGCCCAACCCAGGGCCATTTCCAAGGCAGTTAATTTTATTGATAGCCGACAATTCTATCTATGTGTCACATGTTTTTTGCTGAATTTGAAAATTAAGGGAGACTAGGATAGATCTATTTCAGCCTTATTTTGGCCTCATCAGCTAGCCATACCCATATATATATAGTTTCTTTATAGAGTATATATATAAAGTATATATTTGCATGTCTGAGCATTTTTACTTGTGAATCTGTACAAGTTTAACATTCCTAGAATGATCCGTTTCCTTGCCTTTGTAGGAAAACAGTTGTTTTCGGCCTTTGTTCCTCTTGTACTCAAGATTTGCAATAATCCGGGACTCTATAGTGACCCAGCACTCTCAACGGCTGCCGCATTGGCCTTGGGAAAATTCTGTATGATCAGGTAGGATCTTGAGGAATATTTCTTCCAAATCCTTTATGTTTCTTCCTATAGCTGGAAACAGGGGTGGGCTACTAAGGTGGAACAGTGACATGTGCTCACCCCTGTAGGTCTTGAGTGCTAGCGGAGTCCAGAGCAATTATGCTACTGCACCTGGCCATGGGCGCCTCTGCATGTCCGCGCACGATTTTGCTGCCTGCTCAGGTGCAGTAGCATAATTGCGCTGGACTCCGCTAGCACTCAGAGCCACGGGGGTGAGCACACGTCACCGTTCCACCTTAGCAGCCCTCCTCTGGCTGTAAAGTCTTCTAACCAACAGATTGAAGTCTATTCACTTTTTATTTCCATGCAGTACAGAATTTTGCGACTCACAATTGCGGCTCTTCTTCACGATGATGGAGAAAGCCACCCTCTCCACTGTGCGTGCAAACCTCATCATTGCAGCTGGAGACCTGGTCATCCGCTTTCCCAACTTGGTTGAACCTTGGACACCCCACCTCTATGCCAGGTAATTCTTTATTGATGGCAATGCCACTGGTCTGGAAAGTGAAGAAATATGCTAGCCAGCTGAATATTGCATAAAGACCTTTCCAGCAACTTCATGGCATCGGACCAGAATATCTCCGGGACCGCCTTCTGCTGCACGAATCCCAGCGACCGGTTTGGTCCCACAGAGTTGGCCTTCTCCGGGTCCCGTCGACTAAACAATGTCGTCTGGTGGGACCCAGGGGAAGAGCCTTCTCTGTGGCAGCTCCGACCCTCTGGAACCAGCTCCCCCCTGAGATTAAGATTGCCCCCACCTTCCTTGCCTTTCGCAAACTCCTTAAAACCCACCTCTGCCGTCAGGCATGGGGGAACTGAAACATCTCCCCCTTGCCCATGTTGTTTTGGTGTTCGATTGATTATGTGCTTGTTTTTTTAATATTCTGGGGTTGTTTTTTATGAATTTTTTAGCTTAAAATTGTAATTGCATTGGTGGGTATTGGATTTGCTATTATGTATTGATTTTATTTTGTTGTGAGCCGCCCCGAGTTTGCGGAGAGGGGCGGCATTATAAATGCAATAAATCTAATCTAAATCTAATCTAACTGAATTCTTTAAAAACGTCTGAGGGTGCACCTCATGAGGTTCCACTTGGTTTTGCTTCTTAGGTTGCGTGACTCTTGTCAACATGTCAGACGGACAGCTGCCATGGTGATGACTCACCTGATCCTAAAAGACATGGTGAAGGTGAAAGGGCAAGTGAGTGAGATGGCAGCTCTTCTCATTGACCCTGAAGAGGAGATTGTTCATCTGGCTCGGAATTTTTTCACTGAACTCTCTAACAAAGTAAGAGGCCTTGTGCTAAACTCTCAGAACTATAAAACCCATCTCATTTCTATACTGCTAAATTTAAAACAATGCTACATAACTACATAACTGAAGCATGGGTGCCATTTAAATGTCCACAATGGAAGCTTGAGATGAATTGCTCAATATTTATGGAGCAGGATTTATTATTATTTATTTTTATTTATTGGATTTGTATGCCGCCCCTCTCCAAGGACTACTCCAAGGATGTAGCTGTTTGAGACAAGTCAACCAGATAAGCAAGTCAGAATACAAAAGGAATTTTAATTGCATAATGTACTGTATCAAATGTGGAACTTTTATGTTAAATTGAATTAGTCTTAGTTTAATTTAACTAGCCCTATTTGTTTCACCAAATAATTTTAGAGAAGTATAAGCATAGTTTTTACTAAGTGGAAAAAATGTATGGCTTTACAGCCACATTTGTATACCTCTTACTAGCGATACATATTGTGTCTGTATTCCCATCATTCTGTTCTCTTTTAGGATATGGTGACTGGGGAATTCCGAGAGATTCCACAGTTAAGAAACACTGGTCTAGAGAGAGCAATAGTTCATTTGTTTGTTAGATTTGATGCAACTGTGAGTGGCTTAAAAGCCAGTAAAATTATGAATAAATATTTCTAACAATAACTTATTGGACCCAAATCAGCATGGCTTTACTGAAGGCAAATCATGTCAGACTAATCTCATTGATTTCTTTGACTATGTCACAAAGGTGTTGGATCAAGGTGGTGCTGTGGATATTGCCTATCTGGACTTCAGCAAAGCCTTTGATACGGTTCCACATAAAGAGCTGATAGATAAATTAGTGAAGATTGGACTTAATCCCTGGATAGTTCAGTGGACTTCAAGCTGGCTGAAGCATAGACATCAGAGAGTTATTGTTAATGGCGAGTATTCTGAGCAGAGACAGGTTACAAGCGGTGTGCCACAAGGGTCTGTTCTGGGTCCTATTCTTTTTAATATGTTTGTGAGTGACATAGGGGAAGGTCTGGTAGGGAAGATTTGCCTATTTGCCGATGACTCTAAAGTGTGCAATAGGGTTGATATTCCTGGAGGGGTCTGTAATATGGTAAATGATTTAGCTTTACTAGATAAATGGTCAAAGCAATGGAAACTGCAGTTTAATGTTTCCAAATGTAAAATAATGCACTTGGGGAAAAGGAAGTATTTCATGAGTATTGCATTGGCAGTTCTGTGTTAGCAAAAACTTCAGAAGAGAAGGATTTAGGGGTAGGGTTTTCTGACAGTCTCAAAATGGGTGAGCAGTGTGGTCGGGCGGTAGTAAAGGCAAGTAGGATGCTTGGCTGCATAGCTAGAGGTATAACAAGCAGGAAGAGGGAGATTATGATCCCCTTGTATAGAGCGCTGGTGAGACCACATTTGGAGTACTGTGTTCAGTTCTGGAGACCTCACCTACAAAAAGATATTGACAAAATTGAACGGGTCCAAAGACGGGCTACAAGAATGGTGGAAGGTCTTAAGTATAAAACTTATCAGGAAAGACTTCATGAACTCAATATCTGTATAGTCTGGAAGACAGAAGGAAAAGGGGGGGACATGATCGAAACATTTAAATATGTTAAAGGGTTAAATAGGGTTCAGGAGGGAAGTGGTTTTAATAGGAAAGTGAACACAAGAACAAGGGGACACAATCTGAAGTTAGTTGGGGGAAAGATCAAAAGCAACATGAGGAAATATTATTTTACTGAAAGAGTAGTAGATCCTTGGAACAAACTTCCAGCAGACGTGGTTGGTAAATCCACAGTAACCGAATTTAAACATGCCTGGGATAAACATATATCCATTATAAGATAAAATACAGGAAATAGTATAAGGGCAGACTAGATGGACCATGAGGTCTTTTTCTGCCGTCAGTCTTCTATGTTTCTATGTTTCTAACAACAGTAAAGATTACAATTAAAAACAATGGCATTTTTCTAGTCCTCAGAAACACATGCAGTCTTCATACATATATAAAATTAGTTAGAGAGCCTTCCCTTACCAAATTACATATGTACCATAACATTTCTCCAATGATGTATCTATACCTGTGATTTTCAATATTCTTAATATTATTCATAACTTCCTTTTCATCATTTTAACATTGTTAAAATTAGTAGCATGCACTACAAACCCACCCTTTAATATAATACAGTTATTCTCCTACAGAACTCTAAAATATTTTCCATCATTCCCTCGCCTCAGTTTTATCCCAACTAATTTCATAGCTTTTATTTTTAATTGTCTATATTTTGCTGGAAATCCTGTAAGTAGTAAACTTATTTTTCCTGAAAATGATTCCTTTCGTGAAACACTTTATTTTTTCTTTTACATTTTTCTCTTTGGCTGAATAATTTGAAAATTAAAACTGCAACCTTTTTCTATTTACTCAAGCATACTTTTTCATACTTTTCATTAATTTTAGCTCTAGAAATGTCTGTGGCAGAGGTCTTCAACTCTGGCAACTTTAAGACTTGTGGACTTCAACTCCCAGAATTCTCCAGCCAGCATACCTGGAGACTTCTCTTTCACATTTTTAATAATGCAGGGAGGAATAAGACGTTTGATAGAATGGGGCAGAATGTTTAAGGAAGATATTTAGGGATTTTGTTTGAAAAGAATTTATAAGATTTTATATTAGCAGGGTAGCCTGAACTTTGAAATGGCAGACTTTCCTTCCTACTGACTGGAGAATTCTGGGAGTTGAAGTCCACAAGTAGAAACATAGAAACATAGAAGTCTGACGGCAAGAAAAAGACCTCATGGTCCATCTAGTCTGCCCTTATACTATTTTCTGTATTTTATCTTAGGATGGATATATGTTTATCCCAGGGCATGTTTAAATTCAGTTACTGTGGATTTATCTACCACATCTGCTGGAAGTTTGTTCCAAGGATCTACTACTCTTTCAGTAAAATAATATTTTCTCATGTTGCTTTTGATCTTTCTCCAACTAACTTCAGATTGTGTCCCCTTGTTCTTGTGTTCACTTTCCTATTAAAAACACTTCCCTCCTGGACCTTATTTAACCCTTTCATATATTTAAATGTTTCGATCATGTCCTCCCCTTTTTCCTTCTGTCCTCCAGACTATACAGATTGAGTTCATTAAGTCTTATTAAAGTTGCCACGTTTGGGGACCCTTGTTCTATGGCATAAAGTTCTTTTCACAAAATGTACCACAGGCACAGCTGAGTTCACTTTTACCTTAGGCAGCCTCCTTCTGTTCTGTGCAAGCTAGGATCTCAACTCGGGGCATACCTTCCTATCCGATGTCCTGTTGCTTGACTTTCACCAGCTACAAAATATCATATAACACTAATCTCCTTTCTGAAGAGATGTATTCAGATAGAAAGAGAGCAGTCTTGCATTCTCCCACTAGCAAAACGGCTGGTACTCAGGTAATTTCAAACATTAGAAAGGTTTGGGTTTTTTTCCTTTGCTTGGCCCTAGTATGCAGCAACCTGCTTGAAATAAGTACCATTCAATGCTGAAATCCTGACCTTTTCCACTTTGCTGATCTGGAGAATATTGTGAGTCTCTTTGCTCACAACCAAACAAAGCTTTCCTTCCTGCCAGAAAAATATGAATTAGAACCAAGCTGCCATTCAATATATTTTGATGCACATCTACCTGTACCAGGAACTGCTCTTAACTGAGTAGAAACCTTCAGTGTAATATAGTACATTTCATTAATGGGGGTAAGAGCCAGAGGTGGGTTTCTGCAGGTTCTGGACCAGTTCTGGAGAACCGGGAGCGGAAATTTTGAATAATTCAGAGAACCGGTAAATACCACTTCTGACTGGCCCTGCCCCCATCTATCCTCTGCCTCCCGAGTCCCGACTGATTTTGCAGTATCCTTCCCCTGCCATGCCCACCAATCCATGCCCACAGAACTGGTAGTAAAAAAAAAAATTGAATCCCAGCAATTAAAAACAATGGCATTCTTCTAGTCCTCAGAAACACATGCAGTCTTCATACATATATTAAAATTAGTTAGAGAGCCTTCCCTTACCAAATTGCATATGTACCATAACATTTCTCCAATGATGTATCTATACCTGTGATTTCCAATATTCTTAATATTATTCATAACTTCCCTTTTCATCATTTTAACATTGTTAAAATTAGTAGCATGCACTACAAACCCACCCTTTAATATAATACAGTTATTCTCCTACAGAACTCTAAAATATTTTCCATAATTCCCTCGCCTCAGTTTTATCCCAACTAATTTCATTGCTTTTATTTTTAATTGTTTATATTTTGCTGGAAACCCTTTAAGTAGTAAACTAATTCAGAGAACTGGTAAATACCACTTCTGACTGGCCCTGCCCCCATCTATTCTCTGCCTCCCAAGTCCCGACTGATTTTGCAGTATCCTTCCCCTGCCATGCCCCACCAATCCATGCCCACAGAACTGGTAGGGGAAAAAAAAATTGAATCCCAGCACTGACAGCATCCTGCTATGATCATAATCATAAAAGAACAAAACATTGTGAATGAAAGCTCTGTTGGCTGGACATGTTTGTTTTCCTCTCCTCAAAATAGCCTTTTCCATATATTTTTTTCTGTAGATGGCATGGCCTCTATTTCCCAAGATAGAATGAAACCTCTTTCTAGGTCTAACTTTGATATAAATGTCTCTGGGTTGTCTTGATGTCAGCATCTATATTTTATCCATATTAATTAATTAATTATGTATGTATGTATGTATGTATGTATGTATGTATGTATGTATTCAATTTTTATGCCGCCCTTCTCCTTAGACTCAGGCGGGCTTACAACATGTTAGCAATAGCACTTGTTAACAGAGCCAGCATATTGCCCCCCACAATCCGGGTCCTCATATTCATTTGCTGCATGGGTTCAAGACTTTAAGAAGTCCCACTCTTTCTTTACACTGCAGGATAATGCTGTTTATAACCTACTCCCTGATATCATCAGCCCGCCTCTCAGATCCAGAGTCTGGCATAGAAGAACAGTCTTTCATATCATCATGAGGTAGCATTTTTATTTCATTTTTTTTTTCTCCTCCACACCTTTACATGTCACACCCAATGCACTAAGCTTCCTTAATGCCTAGAATTACTTGACATACAAAATGGGAGACAGAACGGTATGTCAAATATGATGGAGTAGAGGTTTGTTTGGTATTATCTGTGGAGATTCTCAGTCATCTAAATCATTTATGGGACCTGGAGGAGACCAACACTGGGATTTCTCCGGGACCCGCCTTCTGCCGCACGAATCCCAGCGACCGGTTAGGTCCCACAGAGTTGCCCTTCTCCGGGTCCTGTCGACTAAACAATGTTGTTTGGCGGGACCCAGAAGAGCCTTCTCTGTGGAGGCACACCGAGCCTCTGGAACCAGCTCCCACCAGATATCAGAATTGCCCCCACCCTCCTTGCCTTTCGCAAGCTCCTTAAAACCCACCTCTGTCGTCAGGCATGGGGGAATTGAATTTTTTTTCCTTTCCCCTAGGCTTAATAGAATTTATACATGCTTTGTTTGTATGATTGGTCTCTTAAATTGGGGTTTTTTAGATTACTTTTTAATATTAGATTTGTTACATTTGTTTTCTTTATTGTTGTTAGCCGCCCCGAGTCTTCAGACAAATCTAATTAATAAATAAATAAATTTCACCGATCCCTGGGAGTTGTGTGGCACAAGGTAGTCTCGATAACCTGGCCCTAAGCCATGTAGGGCTTTAAAGTAATGACCAACACCTTGAATTGTGCCAGAGACTAATAGGGAGCCAGTGCAGCTCATGAACGATTGGTGTAATGTGGGTGTACCTAGGTGCGCCTACAACAGCTTGCACAACTGCATTCTGGACCAGTTGTAGTCTCCAAGCACTCTTCAAGGGTAGCCCCATGTAGAGCACGTTGCAATAATTTAATCATGAGGTGACAAGGGGATGATTGACTGAAGAGTGCCTCTCGATCCAGGATTGGGTCGCAGTTGGTTGCACTAGACAGAACTTGTGCAAAGGTCCCTCTAGCAACAGCTGTATAATGTTCATCTAGTTTTAGCTGTAAGTCTAGGAGGACATTCAAATTTTGAACCCATTCTGAGGGGGACAATTCTCCTCCCCAAGAGCTAAGGATGGACAGTTGACATAGTCTTTAGGAGGGCAATATGCACAGCCACTCGGTTCCTTGACTAGGTTAAGTCTGAGTCTATTGACTCCCATCCAGATCAACGCATCGGCACATCACATCCGCTGCTTTACTGAATTGACTTGGGTGGAGATATATAACTGCATTATCTGCATATTGCTGATACCTCACCCCGAATCATCAGATGACTTCACCCAGTGGTTTCGTGTAGATATTAAATAGGAGGGGGGAGAGGACTAAGCCCGGAGGCACCCCACAAACGAAAGTTCTAGGGGTCGATCTTTGTCCTCCTCCTAACACCAACTGAGATTGTTGAGAGAGATAGGAGAATTACCGTAACACGGTACCTCCTAGTCCCAACTCTCTTTGCCGTCCCAGAAGGATACCATGGTCAATAGTATCAAAAGCAGCTGAGAGATCAAGTAGCATCAAGATCCCTCACTCAAGGACGTGTTAACTTAGAACTGGAGCTAGCCTTGTGTCACCCCCATGCTGGCCAAAATCACCCCAGGAGGGGCACAGGTCCAACAGACAAGTGGAGGAACTCATCGGTCTTACTGCTTTGTCCACTTCCTCAAGAGTCACAGATTCAAATTCATCCCACACAATGGGACTAAGACCCACCCCTTTCATCTCAGTCCAAATTGCCCAGAGTCCAGGTCCATCCAAATCTGAACAACTTTATCCGACAGAAACTGTACAAATTCCTCAGCTCTACCCTGCAAGGGCTCCTCCGTTCCCTCTACATTAAGGAGGAACGAGTCACCCTTAAAAGGGCGGCTGAGCTTGAATCAGCGGATGCAATAATTGTGGCAAAATGCAAAGATTTTGTTGTCCGTATCACCCACGAAATAAGTCCTAATAAAGGTTCTCAGAAGTGTTTGGTCAGATTCGGAGTTACAACTCCTCCAGTGTCACTGTAGACGTTTCTTCTGGTGTTTCATCTCCCGGAGCTCCTCAGTAAACCAGGGCAAGCTAGGATCATGTTGTTGTAAAGGTTGTTTTCAAGAGGCCACTGGACTTTCTTAGTTTTTCCCCCTTGACAATGCTTTCATTCTTATCCAAGAAGCTTATTCAGCTCACTGAAGTTCAGTTGACTGAACTGATGACCTTCTTGGATGAAAAGTGAAACGTTTTCAAGGGGGGGGGGGGGCTAAGAAAGTCCGGTTACCTTTTGAAAAAGCATTTTTGTTTGAGGTTATATTAAATGCCTGCAATTTTTGAGAAGGAAACAATAAAAGAAGCATTATTGCCTTTGGATATTGCTTGTGGAGGACCTAGCAATGAATTTCTTGAGCTAACCAAACAAGAAATGAGATCAATAAATCTAATTTCAAGGAATTCCTTAACTTACGTCCTGTTTCGAGTAGTACTGAAAAAAAGGAAGACTGACATGTCAGAAAACCTCATAATCTTGTAATTGCAGTCCAAAATACTGAACATTAGTACTCAAAACCTTTTTTTAATTATTATTATTTCCCTTTTCTTCCACACCTTCTGCCCCTCAGGCAACTTTTTTCTTTCATCACTAAGGATAAGCAAACGGAGAGCCTGGTAGAGAAACTATGTCAACGATTTCGAACTGCTCGGTGAGTAAGGAATTGCTAAAGGAAGGAGCATTCTGTATGAGAAGATCTGTCAATCCTTTTGAACTTGAAACAAGAGGGTTTGGCCTCTGGAATGAGGAAACCCCCAGTAGAACAAATTAAGAAATAAGGGACTTCTTGCTTCACTGTGGCTCAGGAGATTTTGCAGACACCAAATAGCCTCTGAACTCTGGTGTGTGACAAGCAGCCCCCGTGCAGTTATGAGGCTACTTGCTGACCCACAAGGCATGCCCCAGGTTACTCCAAAGGGCGGGGGGGGGGGGGAGAATAGGTGGTTTGTTGAAGGGGAGGAAATGGCTTCCTGGCTTTGGAAGAATAGGTGCCCAGGGCAGGGAGGAACCAAGACGGGAATGGCTTGGATCAGAATGGGTCCTCAGTTAAAAAAGAAGAGGGGTTTGGTTAGCAACAGTAACAGAAAGTGCCAGGATTGCCATTGCTAGTGATGGGGTTAATAGTCCACGTTTCGGCCGGCCAGGAAGGACGTCTCCGTGATGTCAAAGCTCCGCCCCTGGAATTCCCTATTTGGATTCCCCACCTCCGTTTGAGCCTCCCAACCGGCCAACAGCTCCATGGCTCTTCTGGGAAGGTGACAGCCAGGCGGCGGCACTTTTCAGCGTTCTCCCGAACCCGAACTTTTGCTCCCAACCACATTCTGCAACTCAAGTCCATGAAATAGAATTCCCTGAATTCTTTCTCCATTTAAATGTTTTTCTTGTACATATTCAAGACTAAATGCTTTGTTTGTTTGTTTGTTTGTTTGTTTGTCTGCTTGTTTACTATCCCCTTAATAGAATAGAATAGAATTATTTTATTGGACACACAAGGAATTTGTCTTTGGTGCATATGCTCTCAGTGTACCTAAAAGAAAATATAGATGTGTTAAGAATCATGAAGTACAACACAATGATTGTCATAGGGGTCAAATAAGCAATGAAGAAACAATCAACATTAATAAAAATCTTAAGGATACAAGCAACAAGTTACAGTCATACAATCCTAAGTGGGAGGAAATGGATGATAGGAATAATGAGAAAAAACTAGTAGTAATAGTGCAGATGGTATTGAGAGAATTATTTGTTTAGCAGAGTGATGGCGTTCGGGGGGAAACTGTTCTTGTGTCTAGTTGTCTTGGTGTGCAGTGCTCTGTAGTGACTTTTTGAGGGTAGGAGTTGAAACAATTTGTGTCCAGGATGCGAGGGGTCAGTAAATATTTTCACCGCCCTCTTTTTGACTCGTGCAGTATACAGGTCCTCAATGGAAGGCAAGTTGGCAGCAATTGTTTTTTCTGCAGTTCTGATTGTCCTCTGAAGTCTGTGTCGGTCCTGTTGGGTTGCAGAACTTTTGTACTGTGTTTCCCCAAAAATAAGCCCTCCCAAAAAATAAGCCCTCAAAAATATTAAATGCATGTGCAGCCTGTCCCTGCCATTTCCTCTGGTTAGGGCGGCAGAGCTGGAAACGGGTAAGATGGCAAGAGGAGTCCCGTCTTGCTGCACACACCCCAAAATAATAAGACCTCCCCGAAAATAAGGCCAAGCGCTTATTTCAGGGTTCAAAAAAATATAAGACAGGGTCTTTTTTTCAGGGAAACACTATGTATATACTGTATAGGGAAACACATTTGAATAGCCACTATTCAACAGCTCTTGAATAAATTAAGCCTGAATCACCTTGGTTTCAAAACAGACACTGTGGTCTGTTTTAGTTCTGCAAATCTCGTTGTTGTTGTTGCAAATCTCAATATGTCTCCTCCTTATGGCAACTTCCAGGTCAGAGAGAAAAAGTACATAAGGAGAATAAACTTCCTTCAATCCAGAATAGAATAAGACACCACCTCTCTTTTTAGTTCCAGTCTTAGAACTGGGAATTTTCTGAGCCTGGCAGGGCACTTCAGAAATGAATTGTGGTGATTGGAGATCTCCCTTGTCACCTCGGCAATTATTCTTTTTTCTTTGCCACCTAATCTTTGTCAACACTATGTGAATTCTGGTAGTCAAGATCAAATATTTTACAACGCCAGGCCTTCAGTCATTGCCTTCCTTTTTCATTGCCCTATTTTCTTCCCTGCCTCTTAAACAAGCTGTCAGAGTACCTTATCTTATTCAAGAGGGAAGGAGCAGATACATTACTTCTCTTGTATAAAGGCAGATGATTTATAATTCTGAGGTTCCTTGGTTTTCTTCTGGGTGATTTTCCTTGATTTGTTTTGAACTCTGCAGAGGGGCCCATCAACGATAGTGTTAAATATGTAATCCCAGAATCAAGGGATCTAAACTGAGTCAAGGATGAAGTGGAAATCAGTAGGATC
Source organism: Erythrolamprus reginae (assembly GCF_031021105.1). Lineage (NCBI taxonomy): Eukaryota > Metazoa > Chordata > Lepidosauria > Squamata > Dipsadidae > Erythrolamprus > Erythrolamprus reginae. Next base: position 224,273,131 of record NC_091951.1, on the reverse strand, counting down.
CAAGTGCAACAAACCTGGCTTACTTACTCTGTACAGAGAAAATATATTACTTGTGGGCTCTAGAATAACATACCGTATATACTCGAGTATAAGCCGACCCGAGTATAAGCCGAGCCACCAGTTTTTGCCACAAAAACCTGGGAAAACTTATTGACCCGAGTATAAGCCGAGGTTAGAAAATGCAGTGGCTACTGGTAACTTATAAAAATGGAAACCAATAAAATTACATTAATTGAGACATCAGTAGATTAAATGTTTTAGAATATTTATTTGAAAGAAAACCAAAATTAGCTCTGTAAATTTAAAAGAGGGTAAACGAAAGCAATCTGGTAATAACAATAAATAAATAAGTAAAAAAAGTAGCTCAATCAGCAACCAAGCTAAAACCTATTTCTAACCCTAACCCAGGGGTCTTTAAACTTGACAGTTTTAAGACTAGTGGACTTCAACTCCCAGAATTCCTGCACCAGCCATGCTACCTGAGGAGTGGGAGTTGAAGTCCACAAGCCTTAATCTTTCCAGGTTTGAAGACTCTTGCATTTTTAACCCTAACCCATGGGTCTTTAAACTTGACAGTTTTAAGACTAGTGGACTTCAACTCCCAGAATTCCTGCACCAGCCATGCTACTTCAGGAGTAGGAGTTGAAATCCACAAGCCTTAACCTTTCCAGGTTTGAAGACTCTTGCATTTTTAACCCTAACCCATGGGTCTTTAAACTTGACAGCTTTAAGACTAGTGGACTTCAACTCCCAGAATTCCTGCACCAGCCATGCTACTTCAGGAGTAGGAGTTGAAATCCACAAGCCCTAATTTTTCCAGGTTTGAAGACTCTTGCATTTCTAACCCTAACCCAGGGCTCTTTAAACTTGAGTTTTTAGAAGCCTGGAGAGAGTTCATGCTCTCCCCCCCCCCTCTTTAGCTTGCTGGCTGGCTCATTGGCTTGATCTCCCACCCCGATCCTCCCTCCTCCTCCGTCTCCCTTTATTGCCCCATGTGTTGTGCAGGGAAGCAGATTTGCTAAAGAGATCCACTTGGGAGGGCAGCAGGGAAATGAGGCGGAGGAGAGCCAGAATAGCCCACAGGGGGGCGGGAGAGAGAGGAAAGGAAAGAGCTGCCCTCCTCCTTCCCCTGCTGCCGTACCAAGTGGATCTCTTTAACAAATCTCTCTCTAGCTGGAGGCTTCTAAAGCCTGGAGAGAGTTCATGCCGTCCTCGTCCTCCCCGTTTAGCTTCCTGGCGGGGTGCCCTCTTGTGGTGATTTGGCGCCCTCTTGTGGTAACTCGAGTATAAGCCGAGGTCGGGTTTTTCAGCCCATTTTTTGGGCTGAAAAACTCGGCTTATACTCGAGTATACAGTGATCCCTCGATTATCGTGAGGTTTCCGTTCCAAGACCCCTCGCGATAATCAATTTTTCGCAATGTAGGGTTGCGGAAGTAAAAACACCATCTGCGCATGTGCGCCCTTTTTCCATGGCCGTGCATGCGCAGATGGTGGAGTTTGTGTGGGCAGCGGGGAAACCCGGATCTTCGTCTGCTTGCTGCTGCTGCGACCGCCCAGCAGCTGATCTGCTCGGCGGCGGCAGCGAGGAGCCGAATTGGGCTTTCCCCTTTGCGTGGGCGGCGGGGAAACCCCGATTCGGCTCCTCGCTGCTGCCGCCGAGCAGATCAGCTGCTGGGCGGCCGCGGCAGCAGCGAGGAGCCGAATCGGGCTTTCCCCTTTGCGTGGGTGGCGGGGAAACCCGGATCTTCGTCTGCTCGCTGCTGCTGCGGCCGCCCAGCAGCTGATCTGCTCGGTGGCAGCAGCGAGGAGCCGAATCGGGCTTTCCCCTTTGCGTGGGCGGCGGGGAAACCCCGATCTTCGTCTGCTCGCTGCTGCTGCAGCAGCAGCAAGCAGACGAAGATCGGGGTTTCCCCGCCGCCCACGCAAAGGGGAAACCCCGGCTCCTCGCTGATGCCCCCGCTCGCTCGCCCGCCCGCCCGCCGCCCGCCAGCAAGAGGGGGAGAGATAGAGAAAGAGAGAGAAGGAAAGAAAGAGATGAGAGAGGGAGGAAGAGAGTGTGAGAGAGGAAGAAGCAAGATAGAGAAAGAGAGAGAGAAAGAAAGATGAGAAAGGAAGGAAGAGAGTGACGTCATCGGGTGGGAAAAATTGCGATATAGCGTATCGCGAAGATCGAGATCGCGAAGATCGAGGGATCACTGTATACGGTACATGAAACAGTTTTCTACAGTAACTTTTAAAAACCATGACATCTATAGGTGCGGCCATTGTGTGAATGAATATCACACAATGATATAAGCCACCCTGAGTCTTCGGAGAGGGGCGGCATACAAATCTAATAAATTATTATTATTATTATTATTATTATTATTATTATTATCTGATAGGGCTATGCAGGAGACAAAATGCTAAGCTAGATAACATTTATAAAATAATTATTATTTAGTTTTACTCAGTAAGGTTATTTTGTTCTTAAATTAATTTACTTTTGCTGTATTATTACAGCTTAGGACACTTCTTGGGTAGTTTCTTGTATGTTTCTCCGAAAATAAGATCTGTTCTTATGTTCTTTTAGGCTTGAAAATAAGCATCCAGGGTTATTTTCGTAAGGTCTTATTTGTTTTCTCCATGTGCTGGGGGGCGGGAGTGAGCTGCCCCTTGTACCTTATGCGGACTTCCCCAATGGCCTTACCAGCAACTTGCTCCATGGAAAAGCTGATTGACAGATGGAGAAGGAGGGGGAAGAAGGGAACGAGAAAGCCCGGACCTTTCTCAGCACAAAGCTTCACAGAAAGCGAATCAAACCGTGATGGGGAGGAATTTTCCTTTGAGCATGGTGTTAAAGGTTAACATTTCAGAAATGTTACCTGCGGAGGTCTCCTGGTACAACTCTGCTGTATCTTTAGCATATATTTCCGCCTTCCCTGCGCAGGATTGCAAGGCTGGAGGCTCCACTCAGCAGGAAAATCCTTCCCTCCCCATTTCCCTGCTGATCGTTCTATCATTGGGGAGCTCTGCACACCCATCCCAAAAATGCTTCCTCCAAAGCCTTCGGCCTTGCAATCCTGCGCAGGGAAGATGGAGATTTGCTCCGAAGCTGCGGTAAGAGTGTTGCACTAGGAGGCAGCTCCTGGCCCTTGCTGGCTCAGCTGATCTGCAGGCTGTGATTAAGGGGCCAAGCCTCCATGAGGAAACCAGGGAGGGAAGGGCTACCTCCTGTGCTGGCCATGCGCCCTCCCCCCTTCACTAGGGCTTATTTTCAGGATAGGTTGTATTTTCAGGGAAAATACTCTTTATGTTTTTCCTGATATGCCATCATAGGCATACAGTGATACTTCATCTTACAAACGCCTCATCATACAAACTTTTCGAGATACAAACCCAGGGTTTAAGATTTTTTTGCCTCTTCTTACAAACTATTTTCACCTTAAAAACCAGAGGTCTGGAGGTGGGGTTTCAAGGATTTTGGTGTTTTTGCGATGCTGCGATTTCACGGATGCTCCCTTCGCTGGGAAACCCCACCTCCGGACTTCCTTTGCCAGCAAAGCACCTGTTTTTGCGATGCTGGGATTCCCCTGCAGCATTGCAAAAACGCAGAAGTCCGGAGGTGGGGTTTCCCATGGAGGGGAGCCTCTGGAGAATCCCAGCAGCGCAAAAACGGGCGCTTCAGCTAGCAAAAGGGGTGAATTTTGGGCTTGCACGCATTAATCGCTTTTTCATTGATTCCTATGGGAAACATAGTTTCGTCTTACAAACTTCACCTTAAGAACCTCGTCCCGGAACCAATTAAGTTTGTAAGACAAGGTATCACTGTACTTTCTGTTCCAGTTCATTTTGGGAGCAAGGTTTCTCCCTCCTTCAATTTAATGCGCACTTTGTGTTTGAGAAATCAGGCCTTGACCACTGAAGCCACATTATTTTTTTCCCTCTATTTTTAGAACAGAGCGCCAGCACCATGATCTGGCATACTGCCTTACCTTGCTTCCTCTCACAGAACGAGGGCTCCGTAAGATGCAAGACAACTTCGACTGCTTTGCTGACAAACTCCAGGACTTGACAGTCTACAACCACTTCCTGGCTGTGATAGGCCGGGTTCGTAGGATGGCCACCAAGCCAGAGATGAAGGTGAGGGTCATCTTTCCCCCCCCCCCCCAAGATAATGTACGCCATCTTTTTGGTGTGAAGAAAAATTAAAAATATCTCACTGTTAGGTCATGGATGTATAACAATTAATTCTATCATAATACAGTTTACATTTCTGCCCTGTATGCGGTATCATTCCTCAGGCTCTTATTGAAGAATTTGAACAGAAGCTCCAGAAGTGCCACAACAAAGGACTGGATTCCTTCATTGAAGCTCCACAGGAGACCATGCACCAAGAAGGCAGCAATACATCTTTGCTGCAAACAGTGAAGAAAGCGCCACGTATGTCTGCACTTTTATCCTAACACTTCCTAATTCACTTATTTAACAGATAATAACTAGCAAAAAATATTATACAGTGATACCTTGTCTTACAAACTTAATTGGTTCCGGGACGAGGTTCTTAAGGTGAAAAGTTTGTAAGACGAAACAATGTTTTCCATAGGAATCAATGGAAAAGCGATTAATGCGTGCAAGCCCAAAATTCACCCCTTTTGCCAGCCAAAGAGCCCAGTTTTGCGCTGCTGGGATTCTCCTGAGGCTCCCCTCCATGGAAAACCCCACCTCCGGACTTCCGTTGCCAGGGAAGCACCTGTTTTTGCGCTGCTGGGATTCCCCTGCAGCATCACAAAAACACGGAAGTCCGGAGGTGGGGTTTCCCGTAGAGGGGAGCCTCAGGGGAATCCCAGCAGCGCAAAAACAGGTGCTTCGCTGGCAACGGAAGTCTGGAGGCGGGGCATCCCAGAGGCGGTGGTGGGGTTTGTAAGGTGAAAATAGTTTGTAAGAAGAGGCAAAAAAAATCTTAAACCCCGGGTTTGTATCTCGAAAAGTTTGTATGACGAGGTATCACTGTATTTGGCCACTAAATTAAGCAGTAAGTTTCACTATTTTTGCAAACATTCCAGAACAAGCTCTAATCTGCTCTAATCTAATTTGTTATGGGATGAGGAAAACTGGTACCCAAGTTAATGTTGAACAAAACATGTAAGGGAGGTTCAGCAAAATATACAGAGAATTCATGAAATTGTGGTAGAGCATTGTCTAGACCAGTGAGGGTGAACCTTTTTTGGTTTGCGTGTCAAAGGTGTGGGTGGGCTAACATGTGTGCAGGTGCTCATACCCATTCCCTCCCCCCATGCATGCACAACCACCCAAGCTGTCCCCGCGCATGTGCACAATCCCTCCCATCCCACGCATGTACACAGGCCTCACTAGGATGTGGAAAAACGGACAAACCAGAAAAACGGACTTCCGGTTTCCTCGTGCTGTTTTTTGCACTCTGGAGGGTCCAGGGAAGCTTCCTTGCCTTTTGTAAGCTATTAAAGACCCACTTAGATTGTCAGGCATGGGGAAGCTGAGCCCCTGGGTTATATTATTTATGTATGGTATGAGTGTGTTGAATGGTTTCTAAATAATGGGTTTTAGACTTCTTTTAATGCATTCGATTTGTTACATTGTTGTTATTGTTGTGAGCCGCCCCGAGTTTTCGGAGAGGGGCGGCATACAAATCTAATTTTTATTATTATTATTATTATTATTATTATTATTATTATTATTATTATTCGGAGGGTGAAACAGCCTTGACCAAGGCTGAAAATCAGCTGGTCAGCATGCGCATATGTGCTGGAGCAAACAGGGCAGCGTCTTGAGTGCCATAGGTTCGCCGGATCTGGACTAGCACATCGATCGTCCCACTTAATTTTGCAGAAAAAATGTCTAAATTTCCTATGAAGGAATAACTTATTCGTCTTTTTACTTGAAGATGGGAGATTTCACTTCACAATGATTTGATAGGATAATGACCACTGCAAATTGCTACATGTGTCTTTCCAGTGTTACACTTACTATACTTAGCTTAGCTCAGCTATTCTTAATTGCTCTACTTCCCATACTGAGAGGACAAAAGCTGGTTGAAATACAGTGATCTCTCGGTTAGCGCGGGGGTTACGTTCCAAGACCTCCCGCGCTAACCGATTTCCGCATTATACTGGATGCGGAAGTAAAAACCACCATCTGCGCATGTGCGCCATTTTTTTCATGGCCGCACATGCGCAGATGGTGGAGTTTGCGTGTGGGCGGCGGGGAAGACCAAGGGAAAGTTCCTTCAGCCGCCCAACAGCTGATCTGCTCCGCAGCGCGGAAGCAGCGAGGAGCCGAAGATGGGGTAAAGGCAAAGGGGAAACCCCATCTTCGGCTCCTCGCTGCTGCCGCGCTGCGGAGCGGATCAGGTGTTGGGCGGCTGAAGGAACCTTCCCTTGGTCTTCCCGCCGCCCAAGCAAAGGGGAATCCCCAAGATCGCTTGCCGCTTTGCAGCTTGGAGCCTTGCTTCGCCTCCTTCGCTGCAATAGGCAAGCGGCAAGCGATCTTGAGAAAGAGAGAGAAAGGAGGGCGACTTGCCAGTCCACGCCCCCCTGGATGAACAGCCTCGCATGGCCCCAGCGCCGGGCTCCGCTGTTGCCTCCGCCCCCATTCGGCTCTGCAGCTGAGAGGCCTTCCCGGCAGAGCCCTCCCCAACAGCTCCCGCCGCCAGCGCAAAAAAGAAAAGAAAAAAAAATCCCCAAAAGAGGCAGGCACAAAGCGGGGGCACAAGGGGAGCTGCCCGGCAGAGGTTGCTTTTTTTCTTCTCGTGGGCAAGTGGAGGGGGGGAGAGAGAAGGGAGGAAGAGAGTGTGAGAGAGGAAGAAAGAGAGAGAGAAATGATAGAAAAAAGGGGAGAAAAAAGAGAAATGAGAAAATGATTGAAGCATAGTGACAGGAAAGAAAGAGAAATAGACAGAGAAGTGACTCTTGGTGATGACGTATGACGTCATCGGGTGGGAAAAACCGTGGTATAGCAAAAAAAACCGTGGAGTATTTTTTAATTAATATTTTTTGAAAAACCGCGTTGCAGCGTTTCGCGCTAATCGAGACCGTGCTAATCGAGGGATCACTGTACTCCCACTTTTACATTTAATTTTATACTAAAACACTTCAAATCACTCGGAAACAGTATTACCTTGCTTCCTTTACAAACAGCATAAAATTTAAGCATGACTCCTGCTGATTCAGGTCTTTGGAACAATATGAGATGTGACTTGCAATTATTTGAATGTTTTACTTTGAATGTTAAAGTAAAATTAAATGTCTTGTTTCCTTTCTTAGGATCCTCTCGGCGGCCTCTTCGGTCAGCCAACAGAAAAACTGACTCTGCCTTTATCACTCCTGAGCCCCGCATTACCCGATCGAGGAGGAAGACTTCCAAACCCAAAGTTAACATTGTTTTCTCCAGCGATGAAGAGAACAGCCTAGAGGAAGGTAAAAAAATATTCTCTGTCTGAATTTCAGATATTGGACTAGTCAAAATATATTTGTGAGATTATCTTTTGGGGAGAGCAGAATGCAAAAACAATTTTTGAGTTAATTTCATCAACCCTACTTAAGCTCTGGATATTTTTGTTATGTAAGAGAAGAGGTTATATTTTCATAAAAATTAATATGAACTGGTTGAATATACTGCCTGTTGCTATACGTCTTCTGTCTGTGCCAGTTCCCTGGACGTCATCTAAGCTTTCTTGCTTCTTTCAGAGCTCGATGCTGAATTGACAGCAGAAAACATCCCCAGCAAAACAACTCCTATTTCTCGTTCGTCTCGCCGCTCTCGATGATTACCTGCCCTTTTGATGATTTGGTTGGTTAATGGGAAGAAAAGTTTCCATGATTTCAAAATGAGTTGGGTCCCTTTTTTATATTTGATAAAATTACACGAGAGGGTTACTTTAGATTTCAAGGGTTGGCAATTGTGACAATTGCTTACTCAGCTGGTTGATAGATTAAAATGTGCCTTTTGGTAAATACATGCTCTGATTATTATTACTTTTGTATTTTGACTTGAGCATGACTGAAATTCTTACATGTGCCTATTAACTATAAGAGAACTATAAAAATGTATCTTGATATAATGTAAACCAGTTTCCCTGCATACATTAATTAAAGAGATGCATTAACATACATAAAAGACAGAGAATCAGAAAGTTCTTTTAGGGGGTACTGTAATCAAAATGCTTTTCTTTTTAAATGGAACTAAGTAATCAAATTGGGAAACAAAATAGAGCAAAATGTAAGTTAAATAAGACTGGGAACTAATTGTAAGCAATGTAAAATGAAATGCGCAAAAGTGGTTTTTTTAAAATAAAGAGTTCATGGCCATTAGTGCATCTTGGCTGGATTCAAATGAATTTGAAGCGATCTATGTAGCTTCAGGAATCAGTTAACAAAACAGTAATGAAAAATTTTAAAATGATACAAATTTAGAAATGTTCTCTCACAAACACAGCACCGATGCATTTGAACAGGACTGGCCTTCAACTTGTACAAGAGATCAAGTTTCCAGATTAAAGGCTCCCTAAACAATTTGCATTAGAGAAGCAAGGGGTGGCTATTTGAGTTCTGCCAATCTAAAATAGGGTTTCCCAATCTTGGCAACTTTTAAGATGTATGGCCTTCAAATTCCGAGCTGGCTGAGGAATTCTGGGAGTTGAAGTCCACACATCTTAAAAGTTGTCAAGAGTGGGAAACCCTAATCTATACATTGCAGTTGAGAAGCCAGGGTGGCGCAGCAGGTAGAGTGCTGTACTGCAGGCCACTGAAGCTGACTGTAGATCTGAAGGTCAGCGGTTCAAATCTCATCACCGGCTCAAGGTTGACTCAGCCTTCCATCCTTCCGAGGTGGGTAAAATGAGGACCCGGATTGTGGGGGCAATAGCCTAGCTCTGTTAAAAAGTGCTATTGCTAACATGTTGTAAGCCGCCCTGAGTCTAAGGAGAAGGGCAGCATAAAAATCGAATAAATAAATAAATAAATACAATAAATACAATAAAAACTTGATTTTTGCAGACTAACTGGGGAGAACGGGTGCCTGTTATAGCTGAATTTACATCATTTTCATAAATCCTTGCAAATTACAATAAATGTGTCAATTGTCCAGATTCTGTCCATTATTTGAGCATGACATCTGAACTAAATGTTGCCTATTGTATCCCAACCTCACTGAAAAAGTTCAAAAATGGATGTATCAACACATAACCACAAAACAGTAAAACAAATTTAAAATCAAGTGATCGAAAATAGCACCAAGGGTTTTTTTCCCCCTTATTCTTCTGTGGTTCATATTATGGCAACTTCTTTGCACAATATAAACTTGCTCTATACCAGTGATGGTGAACCTATGGCGTGGGTGTCACAGGTGGCACACACAGCCATATCTGCTGGCACGCGAGCTGTTGCCCTAGCTCAGTTCCAACTTACATGTGTGTGCCAGCCAGCTGGTTTTTGGCTCACACAGAGGCTCTGAGAGGGACTTTTTGTCTTCCAGAGAGCCTGGGGGGGTGTTTTTACCCTCCCCTGGCTCCAGGGAAGCCTTCACCCTCCCCAGGTGAAATTCCCACCAGAAGTTGGGAAACAGGCTGTTTCCAGCCTCCAGAAGGCCTTCAAGGGGTGAGGGAAGCTGTTTTCAACACCCCCCCCCCAGGCATTGAATTATGGGTGTAGGCACTTGCGCATGTGCGATATTGTGCATACATGCTCTTTTAGCACCCGAGGGGAAAAAGGTTCACCATCCTTGCTCTATATTGAAACTTCCATTCAGTTTGAATGGCCACAGGTGTTGAAGGCATCTATGGTTTGGTTCTCTGGACATAAAGTAGGGGATTTCCTTCAGTGATCTGTAGGCATCGGGGTCCCTCACTGCATCCTCCCTTATTTCTCCTTCCCGTTCCTTTCTTCCAATTCTACAATTTTACATAGATTTTTTTTTAACGTTTCCTCAGAATTCAATGTATCCAAAATAATGCTATCACAAGAGACCTGTTTAGTCAGAAAATATATTTTCCTGCTACTTATAAACTTTTATAAGTGAAAGTGTCAAATTGCATCTAGTCCAATATTTCCATGTTAACCGTACTTCATTAGCTGCAGGAACAGAAAATTATTCCTGAATATGGATTAGCTGACTTGTAGATCTGAAGGTCAGCGGTTCAAATCTCATCACCGGCTCAAGGTTGACTCAGCCTTCCATCCTTCTGAGGTGGGTAAAATGAGGATCCAGATTGTGGGGGCAATAGCCTAGCTCTGTTAAAAAGTGCTATTGCTAACATGTTGTAAGCTGCCCTGAGTCTAAAGAGAAGGGTGGCATAAAAATCAAATAAATAAATAAAATAAATTAGAGCAGGAGGGTCAAATAATAATTCAAGCCAAGCCAAAAGGCAAGCTGCATTTTGAAGCTTCTAATTCTAAAGCTAAAACAAAGGCCCAAAAGTGTGGCAAATTTTCCTATTAGGGAAACAATTAGTGCAATAAAAGTTGTGCAGGATTCTTTTGCCAAGTATTTATTTAATATCCTATACTTTCATTTGAAATATGACATTAAAATGGGAAGATCCCTTAAAATGTTAAATCGAATTTACATTCATGTAATTATCTTGAATAGTAGAAGGAATTATTTCTGTAATGCAGAGGTATTGAGAATGATTCACTGCAATTTATATTATGACTACAGAAAATGCCAAACTCAGTAATAAAAACTGGGTTAGGAAAATACAAAACATATTCATATTACTTTAATAATTTCAGAATTTAGAACCAAATAATACAACAAGTGATTCTAAAGCTAGATTAAAAGTAGAAGGAAAGCACACTTTTGCACAATCCCTTGTGACTTAAAGATTAAATAAATTATTTCATTCTGAAATATGGAACTTTAGAGAAACCCCAAATAATATAAAATTTACTCAAAGATTGGTAAAGTATCAAAGTTAAAATCAAATATTCTTTTTTATCAAACCGGCAAATCCGGGACAAGAAATTTCCCTAGTTTCATAGGTTTAATTTTAATTATAGTTTCTTGAAGTCACAAATTAGTATCAAATTCTCTAAAAACAGAGTTAGCTTTTTTAAAATTTGAATTATATCTCTTAGAATAAAATTCAAAAAAGTATAGAATGTACTTAAGGTTTTTATTCCATTCACATATTAATAGTCCACACAAAGTAAACCCTGTACTAAATTCAGAATTAGTCTTGATGCTGCTGATAATAAGCATATTTAACTTTGCAAACTTAAACCAATTTTAAAAACAGAAACACAAAGGTTAAAATGATGGGGAAAACAAATTGAAATCAAAGCATCAGATTTGTTGCAATTACTTTTAAGATGAATTTATCCAGTGGGATCCTAAATTTGAAAATACTCCATCAAAAGAAAGCAAGAATCTTTTGGCCTGAAAGTGTCAACCATCTGAGATAGATATTTGTACATCTCAAATTATTTCCTAAACATGGGAAATCTATATTATTTCCCAAAAGACATGCCTCAAAAGAACCAAAGCAACTTGTGCGTAGAAGACAGTTAGGAAATGTGGCCTGCCCCTCAAACCACCTATAAACCAAAGTACCGCAAGTCAAAAAAGAGAAATCTTGAGTATGTGGGAGGAAAGTGTTTTCCCTTGGGGAAAGAATTGTCACAGGAAGAAAGGTATTTCAAGCACTATAAAAGCACTTAGCACCATTCAGCTAACCAAAAAAAGATGAAAAAAGAAATCTAGGGAAAGGAGCCTGGATTAGATGGGGGGGTGGGGGGAAGAGAAGCTTCCAAATTAGTTTCCAACTGTTTTTTTATCCTGAAAGATAGCTATTTGTTTTGTTAGATATAGTCAACTTTTGTTCATGATTTCAAAGCAACTTTCCTAGGGATTTCCCTGCACTTTATTTATACAAAAACCTGTGAAGTAGTAGATTGTAATGAGAAATCACCTGTGACTTCAATCTGTGAATGGAGTTAAACCTCCATCTCCCTAATCCTGACCCTGGTGTAAACGTTTGCCACAATTTTACTAAATTTACTAAACAATTTTTTTTTACAATTTTACGAATTTACTAAACAATTCTGAGAATAACCTTCAAAAGTGTTTATACCAGCCAAGCCACATAAAAACATTTTCTCTGCCTTTGATGGGACAAAGATTACAAATGTTTAAAAATCTGCTCTTACAGTTCAAAACCAAGCCAGCAAAAGAAGAGACTACACTGGGAGCAGAATGGGTTCTTACTGGAATCTCAATGTGACACATTTATTTATTTATTTATTACTTAGATTTGTATGCCGCCCCTCTCCGAAGACTCGGGGCGGCTCACAACATGTAAAAAACAAATCATAAGCAATCAGACAAATTTAAAATATTTAAATATTTAAAAAACCCCATATGCTAACAGTCACACACACAGACATGCCATGCATAAATTAAACGTGCCCAGGGGGAGATGTTTCAGTTCCCCCATGCCTGACGGCAAAGGTGGGTTTTAAGGAGTTTACGGAAGGCAGGAAGGGTAGGGGCAGTTCTAATCTCCGGGGGGAGTTGGTTCCAGAGGGCCGGGGCCGCCACAGAGAAGGCTCTTCCCCTGGGGCCCGCCAACCGACATTGTTTAGTTGACGGGACCCGGAGAAGGCCCACTCTGTGGGACCTAATCGGTCGCTGGGATTCGTGTGGCAGGAGGCGGTCTCGGAGATATTCTGGTCCGATGCCATGAAGGGCTTTAAAGGTCATAACCAACACTTTGAATTGTGACCGGAAATTGATCGGCAACCAATGCAGACTGCGGAGTGATGGTGAAACATGGGCATACCTAGGTAGGCCCATGACTGCTCTCGCAGCTGCATTTTGCACGATCTGAAGTTTCCGAACACTTTTCAAAGGTAGCCCCATGTAGAGAGCATTACAGTAGTCGAACCTCGAGGTGATGAGGGCATGAGTGACTGTGAGCAATGAGTCCCGGTCCAGATAGGGCCGCAACTGGTGCACCAGGCGAACCTGGGCAAACGCCCCCCTCGCCACAGCTGAAAGATGTTGTTCTAATGTGAGCTGTGGATCGAGGAGGACGCCCAAGTTGCGGACCCTCTCCGAGGGGGTCAATAATTCCCCCCCCAGGGTGATGGACGGACAGATGGGATTGTCCTTGGGAGGCAGAACCCACAGCCACTCCGTCTTATCCGGGTTGAGCTTGAGTCTGTTGACACCCATCCAGGCCCCAACAGCCTCCAGGCACCGGCACATCACTTCCACCGCTTCGTTGACTGGGCATGGGGTGGAGATGTAAAGCTGGGTATCATCCGCATATTGATGATACCTCACCCCATGTCCTTGGATGATCTCGCCCAGCGGTTTCATGTAGATGTTGAATAGCAGGGGGGAGAGGACCGACCCCTGAGGTACCCCACAAGGGAGAAACCTAGGAGTCGACCTCTGGCCCCCCACTAACACCGACTGCGACCGGCCAGAGAGGTAGGAAGAGAACCACTGAAGGACAGTGCCTCCCACTCCCAACCCCTCCAGCCGGTGCAGAAGGATACCATGGTCGATGGTATCGAAAGCCGCTGAGAGGTCAAGGAGCACCAGGACAGAGGATAAACCCCTGTCCCGGGCCCGCCAGAGATCATCCATCAACGCGACCAAAGCGGTTTCCGTGCCGTAACCGGCCCTGAAACCCGACTGCTGGGGACCTAGATAATCGGCTTCTTCCAAGGACCGCTGGAGCTGGAGTGCCACCACCTTCTCGACAACCTTCCCCATAAAGGGAAGGTTGGAGACTGGACGATAGTTGTTAAGTACGGCTGGGTCCAGGGAGGGCCTCTTGAGGAGGGGGCGCACAAGCGCTTCTTTATAGAGTGATGGAAAAACTCCCCTCCCCAAGGAAGCGTTGGTAATCTCCTGGGCCCAGCTCCGTGTCACCTCCCTGCTGGCCGAAACCAACCAGGAGGGACACGGATCCAGTAAACAGGTGGCGGAACTCACAGCTCCAATGGCCTTGTCCACTTCATCAGGTGTCACCAGATCAAACTCTTCCCAGACAGGTGGACAAGTACGTGCCCCAGTCACCTCGACTGACTCGTTGTCAGTCGACTCTGTTTTACAATTGGAGTCGAGGTCGGCCCGGATCTGAGCGACTTTATCAGCGAAAAACGTGTTAAACTCCTCGGCACTACTCTGCAAGGGCTCCCCAACTCCCCCCTGGTTAAGAAGGGAGCGGGTCACCCTAAACAGAGCGGCCGGGCGGGATTCCGCTGATGCAATCAAGGCGGCATGGTACGCGCATCTTGCCGCCTTGAGCGCCACTTTGTAAGTCTTAATAAAAGCTCTTACAAGTGTTCGATCGGATTCAGACCTACTCTTCCTCCATCGCTTCTCTAGACGTCTCTTTTGGCGTTTCAACTCCCGGAGCTCCTCGTTGAACCATGGGGCTCTACGGGGTCTAGCGCCATGGAGAGGTCGCAAAGGCGCAATCCGGTCAAGAGCCCCCGCTGCAGCCCTGTTCCAGGCCTCCGCGAGAGACTCCGCCGAACTGTGGACGAGTGCCTCTGGAATAACCCCAAGCGCCGTCTGAAAGCCCTCTGGGTCCATCAGGCGCCTGGGGCGGAACATCTTCATTGGTTCCGCCTCCCTGCGGGGGAGGATTGGAGCCAGGAAGTCAAGCCGTAGTAGGAAATGGTCTGACCATGACAAAGGCAACACTTCTAAGCCCCTTAGTCTCAGACCATTACTCAATTGCTCGGAAAGGAATACCATGTCAGGTGCGTGCCCTCCCTCGTGAGTCGGACCCTGAACTACTTGAGTCAGGTCCACGGCTGTCATGGTGGCCATGAACTCCTGTGCCAACCCAGAGGTTTCGCCGAGTGACGGCAGATTGAAGTCCCCCAAGACAATAAGTCTGGGGAACTCTACCGCCAACCCGGCTACCTCCTCGAGTAGCACAGGCAGGGCTTTTGACACGCAGCTGGGAGGCAGGTACGTGAGGAATAAGCCCACCTGAACTCCTAAGTCCAACTTCATCAAGAGAGACTCGCAACCCGCTATTTCCGGAGCAATGAGTCTACGCAGGCAAAGGCTCTCCCTGGCTACAATAGCCACTCCTCCCCCCCTCCCCTGGGGTCGCGGTTGATGCCATATCTGAAACCCGGCTGGGCAAATTTCAGAGAGAGGAACACCTCCCTCCGGGCCCAGCCAGGTTTCAGTAATACATGCCAGGTCGGCCTCCTCATCCAGGATCAAATCCCGGATGAGGAGAGCTTTATTAACCACCGACCTGGCATTCAACAGCAGCAACCTGAGCCCAGGGCCAGAGTTACACTCATCACCAGTACCCAAGGTTGGGCTTACAGAGCCAGAACAGGGGACCGTTATTAAGCAACGGTCCCTCGTTCCCCTGGAACGGCTAACTCTGTGGCCCCCGCCATATCTGCCTCTCCCCAGCAACACTGGAATATTCCGACCCTCTGCCACCCCAGAGATCGGTGCCCCTCCCTCTCCCGTCTCCCGGGCGTCAGGTGGGCCAAATCTATCATTCACACTACTATCAATCAACTCATCCATACTATAACCCCCCCCACCCCCACCCACCCAGTCATACCAGTCATTCCATTCATACCCATAAGTATACGTATCCCAGTCACTCATTATATAAAACCCCAATTATGTTAAAAACAATTAATTGATAGCAATATAAAAATAGCAATTAAAAACAATATTAATATTAAAACACTATTAAAAAACTGAATAAAAATAACAATAAAAATACAGAGAATACAAACATAGGTAATAATGAATAGTTCAATTCGCTTAGGAAATCCGGTCAGCAGCAACTAATAAAGTGCTAAAGTTCTCAAAGTGCCAAGTTTCCCAAAGTGTCAAGTTTTTCAAGTGCCAAGTTTTTCAAAGTGCCAAGTTCCTCAAAAGTGCCAATTTTCTCAAAGTGCCAAGTTCTCAGGGGCAGAGGTTATTCAAAAATCAGGGATCATTCAGCATCTCTCTCTCTCCCCCCCTTCCAGACTAGGGAGGGGGGCGTCCATGTCTGTAAAACTCTCCCACCATCAGACCTTGATCTACCAGTCCTCCTCCCTTGGTCTCCTTTCAATCTCCTCTCTCCTATCGCAATGGTCGGTCCTCCGTCCGCCAGGTCTTCTCCAGCGCCGAGCGCACCCACCTCACAGCTGCTCGGCGTCTCGGTCTGCCTGGCTGTCAAGTTCGCTCGCTCCACAGCGGCCGCCATCTTCCGAGCCCCAGCTGATCGAGGCTCCCAGCTCTCAACTCTCCCACAGCAAAACCAAGGAGAGGACGCCACACAGGAACCGGACACCGAGACAAGGAACTTCCAACTCACTAAACATGCACACAGGCGTTCAAACCAATTCAAAATCACCTATATTATTGTTGTTATCACCGTAGTCCAGCGGAGCAGCGGCATCCCTCCTTCATTCCCACTGCTCCGCCGGAACCGGAAAAGAAAAAGAAAAAAAAGAAAAAAACCGCCAGCAGCCCCCTCCGGTCCTCAGCTGGGCAGGAGTCCTTGGGAGACGCCCAGGTCGCAGCGGCTCTCACCCGTGAACAATACAAGTAAAAGAGTTTCTAGCCAGAAGTACCGGTTTCTGCTAGCTAGCACTAGTTTCAGCACGTTCTACCCTCCTGTTCCTGGTTGCTCCCAGCTGGCTCCAGCAAACCTGTGATGTGGGTGGCAGGGGCTCCCCCTAAGAGGGACTCGTACACCTGCTCGAACCGCAGCAGCTTGGCCAACCGCCATGTCCTAATCCCCTGGTCATTGACTGCCAACAAGCTAATCAGACATCGGGTGCACCCAGAGTCAATGCCTCAAACCCTCCATGAGCCCTCCCTCCATGGGCTGTGAGACCCACTGGGACCACGAAAGATCGGATGGGGTACTCACCCTTGGATCTTGCCCCCACCCCTCATCGCTGTTGTCTGTGACCTGCAGATGCTCCACCTCAGTGAGCGTTTCCCCCTCATCTGGTTGTGCTGGCAGGGACCCAGCTATCTGGTGGGCTGCCCTGGAGGTTTCGAGAATCTTCATGGGGTTCTTCCCAGTTTTCCCTGGTTCAGAGTCTTTGCTCTTCCTTTGGCATGAGGGGGGGGGGCAGGCATTCAGCTGGGGGATGGATGTGCTGACCAAATCTAAAGCTCAACATGGGCAAGTGAGCAGGCCAATCTGGGGCTTGGACCACACCCCCATGGGTGAGGCTGTGGATTTGATGGTCAATTGCCGCTTAGGAAACCTACATGATCTAGGCCCCAGGTCCCTCAACTCAGCAACTAACTCTGTGGTTGCCTGGTACCACTCATTTACCCAACGGGGCAAGTCGTGGAATGCACAGGCCTGCCGCAGCCCCTGATCAAGCTCTGATTTGAATTAATGAACCTGAAGCTGTTCTGGCCAATGTTGTAATTTGCCAGCAAGCCAGCGGAACTCCCATCTATAGTCCAGCACCTGCTTTAATGCATTAGCCCCTTTCAGCCCTCTGGGTCCGGGTCACATCCTTGAAACAACATTTTAAAGCTTCCATTATCAGGTTGACATCTCCCAACTCCCAAGCATTGTCATCTCTTTTGGGGTCATGGAGTTACAGATCCATCTGTCACTTCCCCATCCAGGGCCACTGTTAACCCATCCACCATAGCACACGGGCTGGGAGATAGGTGGGCATAGCAGTTCATGTGACTAATGACTTGGTGTATGAATAGAGCCATCAAGTGGGTCCCTGTCATATGTGGCCTTCGGGTGTGGTGGGTCCCGAGACCAGGGCTGCGGCTACCAATAGCCTAGAGAGGCCCCTTGTCCCAAGGAGGCCACAACAGATAGCCAATGTCCAGGGCCGCCTCCTGATGGTTGAGCCCTAGTCCCAGCAGCAGCTGTGAAATTTTTCCCCCACTCTCCAGCAGCCTTCGCTGTCAGACCTTCCAATGCAGCCCCCTCCACCAATCCCATGTCAGTGTCATGCCCCTGCCAGAGTCTGACTCTGTGGCGGAAGATGAGCTGGAACAGCAACTGACAGCCAGTGAGAGGGCAGCTCTATTGGCCCTGTAAACTGGGAAAGGGAAGAATCGGTCCAGGCAAGGCTGTTCAGAATTAACAAGGCCTGCAGGCAGAGCTCAGCCAAGGAGTATGAACCCTCCCTTTCTGATGCAAGGGTGTGGAGAGTGCAGAGGAGGCAGGATCAGCTCAGACAGAGGAGGCCACTCATCAGGAGAGGGCTCTGCTCAACTTCACCAGACACATCTGGGGAATGAGACTTAAAGAGATGCTGTGGGGAGAGGTATTTGTCGGGAACAAAAGCTACGTTCCTGGAATGTTGTGTGTCGACATTTGAACTTGCCAAGAATCCTTGCATTCCTGGACTGATTATCTGTATCTTTTATAGTTTATAGTTATAACAGTATAACAGTAATACAATACATTACAAATCTAATAATAAAAAAATTAATTCATTTAATCATTCATTTAAGAAGGCATTAATAACATAATAAAACCCCTAACTATGCAGTCATACACATTCAACCTAATCTATCATACAGTAAGGCGAAAAACATAATAAAAAAGTGGGGGGAAGATGGTAATTATCCCCACGCCTGGCGACAAAAGTGGGTCTTCAGCATTTTACGGAAGACAAGGAGGGTGGGGGCTATTCGAATCTCTGGAGGGAGTTGCTCCCTGAACTCCTTGCTTTGGTCTTGTTTTGCTAGACAACTTTGGGATTTATTGCCATGCAGCCTTGGTGCAGACACCAATTGTGACCGGAGGCTGTTTGAGATTTGTTTGGGGGAGATTTGGAGCACTAAAAGGGCCGGTTTGATCTGCCAGCTTGTTTCAGTAATCTCTGTGCCGAGCCCTGGGTCATCACAGCCAGTCTCCTTCACTGGTTCTTTGGCCGTCCCACCAATTGGCACCGATATGCAGCTGCCTCCAGAATCAGCAAGCCGACCCGACAAATAGCTGATTCTAAACAAATTCACGAACAGCTGACTCTGCAAAACCAACCGGAATCAGCACGCAGTGGCCAACTATCACCTGCTCCCTACCAGCAGGCTGGAAGCAGCTAGCACAGTGGTTCTCAACCTTGGGGTCGGGACCCCTTTGGGGGTCGAACGACCATTTCACAGGGGTCGCCTAAGACCACAGGAAAAGACAAATTTCCAATGGTGTTAGCAACTAAAGCTTCTATTCTGGCATCTCATATTAAACAATGTCGCTTGGCGGGACCCAGGGGAAGAGCCTTCTCTGTGGTGGCCCCGGCCCTCTGGAACCAACTCCCCCCAGAGATTAGAATTGCCCCCACCCTCCTTGCCTTTCGTAAGCTTCTTAAAACCCACCTCTGCCGCCAGGCATGGGGGAACTGAGATACTCTTTCCCCCTAGGCCTTTACAATTTTATGCATGGTATGTCTGTATGTACGTTTGATTTTATAATAAGGGTTTTAACTGTTTTAATATTGGATTTTTATATGCTGTTTTTATTACTGTTGTTAGCCGCCCAGAGTCTACGGAGAGGGGCGGCATACAAATCCAATAAATAAATAATAAATAATAAATCTCGGGACATATTTTTTACAATCCAACCAATCAGGCGTTTACGGGGGGTGTCCCTATGGCTGGGGAATTCTGGGAGTTGAAGTCCAAATATCTTCAAGTTGCCAAGGTTGGGAAACACTGATCTAGACCAGGGGTGGGCAAAGTTGGCTCTTCTATGACATGTGGACTTCAACTCCCAGAATTCTTGAGCTAGCATGATTAGCTCAGGAATTCTGGGAGTTGAAGTCCACAAGTCATAGAAGAGCCAACTTTGCCCACCCCTGGTCTAGACCAACCCTTATAGCATCCTAGACTAGCAGGGTTAGAAGGGACATTGGAGGCCATCTAGTCCAACCCCCTGCTCCAGCAGGAAAGCTTATATCATCTGGATTATTTTGGTGCTTCTAGCAGAAAGGAAAATTGCAAGAAAAAAAGGAGTTTACTAGGACAAGGTTGCCATGCAAAGGAATGCAGACACGGTCCTTGACTTATGATCGCAATTGAGTCCAAATTTTTGATTGCGTTATTAAGTGAGTCTCACCATATTTTACTCAATCCACGACATCTCCTGGCTCTAGCAGTCAAGTGCAGGATAAGAAAGAACATCTAAAGGCATGTGTAATGTTCCAATGTGCAGAAGTTATGGTTAAATGTGTGGCAGAAAGTAGACTCTGGGTGTGTTTTTCCAAATGCAGAAAATGAGGTTGAATGTGTATAGTTTTAGAAGAGTGAGTGTGTGTGTACATACACACAGTATATATAGTAGTTAATGAATCTTTTTCTGTGCCTATACACACTCTATACTGTTCTGTCTGGGTGCCCCCAGACTTCAACACCAACTGGAAAAAGCAGCCAGACACGCTGGTAAAAGCAAAAGCACTTTATAGTTTGAAAAATAAACACAGAGAAAAACCTGTTCTTCCCAACAGGCAGGCTATGAGGCTTCACAGCAAAGTCCCGACGGCCAGACAATACAGCAGACTTCTTGCTGGCACACACACCACTGTAGAGAATAAGCCCCCACGCCTTTTTCCCCAAGGTTTCAGCCTTCAAGGCCACAAGCCAGAATCAGAGACGCCAAAGATCACAGCCAGGTCCCAAGACTCCCAAAGATAATACTCCACAATACAGGAAGGGTGGGTCTGCCTTTTCAGCCTTTCTGGGGAGAACCACACCCAAACCCAGCTGTTACCTATTTAGGACTGGAAGTACCTGGCTAATTGTCCCCTTCGTTGTGCTGCTCTTCTCTGCCTGTGATCGATGATGGCTTGAGCATTTTCATCTAAGGACTCCAGGCTGCTTGCTGGGGAGAGCTCCACCCCGGGGGATTCTGGCTGTTCTCCCTCTCCCTCGGCCTGATATTCCTCCTCCCCTTCTGCCTGGGCCTCCTCCTCCTCCTCCTGTTCCTCATCCTCCCCCTCTGAGCAGGGAGCCGGCAGAGGTTCAGCCGTTCCCTGAGGAGCCTCAGACGGAATCACAACATATACTATGTAATATGTATGTACACAAATGACATATATACATAGGATTAAATAGTGTATTTTGGATGTTCAGTAGTAGTAAATAAATAGACAGGGAAACTGTATCCCATTGAGGCCTCTGAGGTGAGGAAAGGCCAGGCAAGGTGTCTCTTGACAAGAGTGACATCAAGTTGGGCATGGCCATGCCCACCCAGTCACATTCTTTCCCAGCCATGCCCACCCAATCAAATTCTTACCCAACCACGCCCACCCAGTCACATTTTTATTTATTTATTTTATTACTTGGATTTGTATGCCGCCCCTCTCCGAAGACTCGGGGCGGCTCACAACATGTAAAAACAAATCATAAGTAATCAAACAATTTAAAATTTTAAAGATTTAAAAAACCCCATATACTAACAGACACACACACAAGCATACCATATATAAATTAAACGTGCCCAGGGGGAGATGTTTCAATTCCCCCATGCCTGACGGCAAAGGTGGGTTTTAAGAAGTTTACGGAAGGCAGGAAGAGTAGGGGCAGTTCTAATCTCCGGGGGGAGTTGGTTCCAGAGGGCCGGTGCCGCCACAGAGAAGGCTCTTCCCCTGGGGCCCGCCAACCGACATTGCTTAGTTGACGGGACCCGGAGAAGGCCCACTCTATGGGACCTAATTGGTCGCTGGGATTCGTGCGGCAGGAGGCGGTCTCGGAGATATTCTGGTCCAGTGCCATGAAGGGCTTTAAAGGTCATAACCAACACTTTGAATTGTGACCGGAAACTGATCGGCAGCCAATGCAGACTGCGGAGTGATGGAGAAACATGGGCATACCTAGGTAAGCCCATGACTGCTCTCGCAGCTGCATTTTGCACGATCTGAAGTTTCCGAACACTTTTCAAAGGTAGCCCCATGTAGAGAGCATTACAGTAGTCGAACCTCGAGGTGATGAGGGCATGAGTGATTGTGAGCAATGAGTCCCGGTCCAGATAGGGCCGCAACTGGTGCACCAGGCGAACCTGGGCAAACGCCCCCCTCGCCACAGCTGAGAGATGTTGTTCTAATGTGAGCTGTGGATCGAGGAGGACGCCCAAGTTGCGGACCCTCTCTGAGGAGGTCAATAATTCCCCCCCCAGGGTAATGGACGGACAGATAGAGTTGTCCTTGGGAGGCAAAACCCACAGCCACTCCGTCTTATCCGGGTTGAGCTTGAGTCTGTTGACACCCATCCAGGCCCCAACAGCCTCCAGGCACCGGCACATCACTTCCACCGCTTCGTTGACTGGGCATGGGGTGGAGATGTAAAGCTGGGTATCATCCGCATATTGATGATACCTCACCCCATGTCCTTGGATGATCTCGCCCAGCGGTTTCATGTAGATGTTAAATAGCAGGGGGGAGAGCACCGACCACTGAGGCACCCCACAAGGGAGAGACCTAGGAGTCAACCTCTGTCCCCCCACTAACACCGACTGCGACCGGCCAGAGAGGTAGGAGGAGAACCACTGAAGAACAGTGCCTCCCACTCCCAACCCCTCCAGCCGGTGCAGAAGGATACCATGGTCGATGGTATCGAAAGCCGCTGAGAGGTCAAGGAGCACCAGGACAGAGGATAAACCCCTGTCCCGGGCCCGCCAGAGATCATCCATCAACGCGACCAAAGCGGTTTCCGTGCTGTAACCGGGCCTGAAACCCGACTGCTGGGGACCTAGATAATCGGCTTCTTCCAAGGACCGCTGGAGCTGGAGTGCCACCACCTTCTCAACAACCTTCCCCATAAAGGGAAGGTTGGAGACTGGACGGTAGTTATTAAGCACAGCTGGGTCCAGGGAGGGCTTCTTGAGGAGGGGGCGCACAAGCGCTTCTTTATAGAGTGATGGAAAAGCTCCCCTCCCCAAGGAAGCGTTGGTAATCTCCTGGGCCCAGCTCCGTGTCACCTCCCTGCTGGCCGAAACCAACCAGGAGGGACACGGATCCAGTAAACAGGTGGCGGAACTCACAGCTCCAATGGCCTTGTCCACTTCATCAGGTGTCACCAGATCAAACTCTTCCCAGACAGGTGGACAAGTACGTGCCCCAGTCACCTCGACTGACTCGTTGTCAGTCGACTCTGTTTTACAATTGGAGTCGAGGTCGGCCCGAATCCGAGCGACTTTATCAGCGAAAAACGTGTTAAAGTCCTCGGCACTACTCTGCAAGGGCTCCCCAACTCCCCCGATTAAGAAGGGAGCGGGTCACCCTAAACAGAGCGGCCGGGCGGGATTCCGCTGATGCAATCAAGGCGGCATGGTACGCGCATCTTGCCGCCTTGAGCGCCACTTTGTAAGTCTTAATAAAAGCTCTTACAAGTGTTCGATCAGATTCAGACCTACTCTTCCTCCATCGCTTCTCTAGACGTCTCTTCTGGCGTTTCAACTCCCGGAGCTCCTCGTTGAACCATGGAGCTCTACGGGGTCTAGCGCCACGGAGAGGTCGCAAAGGCGCAATCCGGTCAAGAGCCTCTCCTGCAGCCTCGTTCCAGGCTTTCGCAAGAGACTCTGCCGAACTGTGGACAAGTGCCTCTGGGATAACCCCAAGCGCCGTCTGAAAGCCCTCTGGGTCCATTAGGCGTCTGGGGCAGAACATCTTAATTGGTTCCGCCTCCCTGCGGGGAAGGGTTGGAGCCAGGAAGTCAAGCCGTAGTAGAAAATGGTCTGACCATGACAAAGGCACTGCTTCTAAGCCCCTTAGTCTCAGACCATTACTCAATTGCTCGGAAAGGAATACCATGTCGGGTGCGTGCCCCCCCTCATGAGTCGGACCCTGTACTACTTGAGTCAGGTCCATGGCTGTCATGGTGGCCGTGAACTCCTGTGCCAACCCAGAGGTTTCGCCGAGTGACGGCAGGTTGAAGTCCCCCAAGACAATAAGTCTGGGGAACTCCACCGCCAACCCGGCTACCTCCTCGAGTAGCACAGGCAGGGCTTTTGACACGCAGCCATGCCCACCCAGTCACATTCTACCTCCTCGAGTAGCACAGGCAGGGCTTTTGATACCCAGCCATGCCCACCCAGTCACATTCTTACCCAGCCACGCCCACCCAATCAAATTCTTACCCAGCCATGCCCACCCAGTCACATTCTTACCCAGCCATGCCCACCCAGTCACATTCTTACCCAGCCACGCCCATCCAATCACATTCCCACCAGCCATGCCTACCCAGTCACTCCCACCCAATCACATGACCGCCAAGCCACACCCACCCAGTCACACCCACAGAACCAGTAGTAAAAAATTTTGAATCCCACTACTGCAATTCAGGCCCTTGGCAATGACGCAAGCCAGGCCCCAAACATTGTGAGTGTTGTAAGTGGCTAATCCTGGGAGACTTACCAGGGAGATTGCAAGAGAGACCTATTCTGCTTTCCTTACTTAAATGATGTGGGAGTCACAGTCGAGAGCGAGAGGTTGGAGGTCCCTTTTCTTCTGGTTTTAGATGTTATTTGGTCTTTCTTGCAGGCAAATTTAGTCTCTCCAGGATTCAGTAAGCCTTCATGAGGTACTAGCTTCAGTGAAACTTCTCCACCATCATTCAGATATTTTTTCAATGTTCTTTTTTCTTCCACTACTGTATGTGGAATATATGTCACATTCCACGCCCACCTATTTTCCTCAACAAGTATAGTTGGTCAATGTCAGTGCATGAAGAGCATGAAACATTGTCATTATTTTTCTGATCGTCTTATCCAGGATTTTTAGTCCAGCTCACATTCCAACTGCCTATCTAAAGGCTGAAGACTAACGCCTTAATCATTATGGCTGGTCACAAATTAGACAGATATTTAGAGTGGATTTGGCATTTTTATCCATCTATCCATTGCCCGACAATATTTAGGGGAAAGGATTAGGGATGTAGCCCACTCCATCTACCTGGGATGGGTAGATGGCCTTGGGGAAAAGCAATTTAACAGATAAGGACTAAAAGACCTCCAAGTGGGACAGCCATATCAATTTTTATAAATAAACTTCAGATCCGATTTAATTATTACCTTTGTTATGTATTAGATTTATAACAGAGGAACTATTAAAGGAAATCAAATGGCCATACTCAGTACAGTGTTCTCTCAATTTCCGCGGGGGATGCGTTCCGAGACCGCCCGCGAAAGTCGAATTTCCGCGAAGTAGAGATGCGGAAGTAAATACACCATTTTTGGCTATGAACAGTATCCCAAGCCTTCCCTTCACACTTTAAACCCCTAAATTGCAATTTCCCATTCCCTTAGCAACCGTTTAGATTATTACTCACCATGTTTATTTATTAAAGTTTATTTAAAAAAATATTTATTAAAAGTGGATGAAAGTTTGGTGATGACATATGACATCATCGGGCGGGGAAAAATGTGGCATAGGGAAAAACCGTGAAGTATTTTTTAATTAATATTTTTGAAAAACCGTGGTATAGACTTTCCGCGAAGTTTGAACCCGCGAAAATCGAGGAAACACTGTATATGGCACAGAGCCATGTTATAGGATCATAGAATCATAGGGCTAGAAGGAGCCTTGGAGGTATTCCAGTCCTTATCTGTGGAATTGCTTTTCCCCAAGGACATCTACCTATCCTACCAGGTCAGACAGAGTGGGCATACATCCCTAAACCTTTCCCCTAAATACTGTTGTCTGGCAGCTTGTCTTATGGAACACTCTACTCCCTGAAGTTCAGCAGGCCTCCACCATCTTGGTTTTTTTTCGTAAAGCTTTGAAGACCTGGCTTTTCTCCCAAGATTAGATAATTGCAGATTAGAAGGTCCACTTGGCACCAGAACATGGTTGCTTTTAAAGTTTCAATCTGTTCAATTTTATAGTTTTAGTATGATTTTATATGTTGTTTTAGCTTTTGGTTGGGAGCTGCTCAGAATTGGTTAGAAAACAGGCAGCTATATAAATGTTTTAAACAAACCAACCAGCAAGCAATTTGCACTGTAAGATTAATTGTTTAGCTTTATCTTTCAGGCCCAAAAAGTGCTTAATCATACAATTTTGGCATGTGAAATCGCAGACTCAAAGCAGCATATTTGCCAAGCCTTGGGAAACATCTGCCAAAACCCTACAGACAGCCACTGCCTGTCATTCAGATCACGTACAATCCAGTAATCAATGAACCGACCAATTGTTTGATTCTGTATAAAGCTTTTCATCGTATTTTTCATCAGTGGGTGAAATTCAAACCAAAGGAGTTTTAATCTCCCCTTTTTTTTTGTATTCACTTCCTGATAGTTCTATGTCAAAAGGATAGGTTAGTTTTCTAATGCTAGTGACAGCATAAACAAAGGAATTCTAACATTGGATGTTCCCCTGTAATTTGTCTTCTGCCCCTGCACAAGTCATCACTGGCAACTGTTTGCTCAACAAACAAAAGGCAGTGATTGTGTAAATGCTCCAAAAACTTCCGTGTGAATTCTCCATGCCCTTTCTAGAGTAAGAAGGCTGGTTGCAATCTAGAAAAGCTTCATTTGGTGGCCATTTGAGAAAAAAGTGAAATGGAATACTGTGTTCAGTTCTGGAGACCTCACCTACACAAAGATATTGACAAAATTGAACGGGTCCAAAGACGGGCTACAAGAATGGTGGAAGGTCTTAAGCATAAAACGTATCAGGAAAGACTTAATGAACTCAATCTGTATAGTCTGGAGGACAGAAGGAAAAGGGGGGACATGATCGAAACATTTAAATATGTTAAAGGGTTAAATAAGGTCCAGGAGGGAAGTGTTTTTAATAGGAAAGTGAACACAAGAACAAGGGGACACAATCTGAAGTTAGTTGGGGGAAAGATCAAGAGCAACATGAGAAAATGTTATTTTATTGAAAGAGTAGTAGATCCTCGGAACAAACTTCTAGCAGACGTGGTTGGTAAATCCACAGTAACTGAATTTAAACATGCCTGGGATAAACATATATCCATCCTAAGATAAAATACAGAAAATAGTATAAGGGCAGACTAGATGGACCATGAGGACTTTTTCTGCCGTCAGACTTCTATGTTTCTATGTTTCTATGCTTGGTAGGCCACACAGTACATTTTGTTTGTGGCGTTGGAAGAAAAGTCTCCAACTCCCGCTCCTTGAGTACAGATTCCCCACAGGGCTGCATCTTGAATCCACTACTGTTCACCTTGATGATCCATGACGCTTCTGTCAAATCTGCTACAAATCATATTGTGGAGCATGCAAATTTGTTTGTTTGTTTGTTTCTTTGTTTATTTATTAGATTTGTATGCCGCCCCTCTCCGTAGACTCGGGGCGGCTCACAACAACAATAGAAAACAGTTCATAATAAATCTAATAATTTTAACGATTAAAAAGAAAACATTAAAATCCCCATTATTAAAACATACTACACACAGACATACCATACTTAAATTGTATAGGCCCGGGAGAGATGATTCAATTCCCCCATACCTGACGGCAAAGATGGGTTTTAAGGAGTTTATCCAGGACATCAATGAAGATGCTTATAGGGAAGAGGTTGAAGGCTCTGGTAGACTGGTGCAATAAAAGTAACCTGGTTCTAAATGTTAATAAGATAAAGGAGATCATTGTAGATTTTAGAAAGAGACGACATGGTCATACTCCACTCAGTATCAAGGATGCAGCTGTAGAGGTGGTCAACAGTATTAAGTATCTGGGGGTGTAGATAATTAACATTTTGAACTTGTCCCTTCACACGTCATCCTTAGTGAAGCACGCAAACCAGCATCTGCATTCCCTACATTAGAAGAGGAGAGCACATATCTGTATTTCTCTTTCTGTTGTTGTTATTAGTTGTGAAGTCATGTCTGACCCATTGCAACCCCATGGACAATGTTTCTTCAGGCCTCCTGTCTTCTACCTAGTCCATTTAATCTCATGCCGACTGCTTCAGTAACTCCATCCAGCCACCTCATTATCATTCCCTTCTTCTTTTGTCCTCAATCTTTCCCAGCATTAGGCTCTTCTCCAGTGAGTCCTTCCTTCTCATTGGGTGGCCAAAGTATCTGAGTTTCATCTTCAGGATCTGGCAGAGGTCCCCAACCTTTTGGATTTCAGGGATCACTAAATTCATAATTCTAAATCCCATGGACCACTAATATGATCTGTCTAATGACTGGTTGGATGGGCATAGCTAGGTAATCATGTGACTGAGTGGGCATGGTCAACTTGATGTCACTCACATTGAGAGGCACCTCGCTGGCCTCTACTCGCCCATTCCCTCCCAGCCACTCTTCGCCTGCCCAACTGAGCTCCTGAGGGACCAAACAGGAAGCAGTTGTTGGAGCTAAGCAGCCACCACAAGAAAGAGTTGGCAAAAGGTATGCCCATGTTACACCAACACTCCGTAGTCTGCATTGGTTGCCGATCAATTTCCGGTCACAATTCAAAGTGTTGGTTATGACCTGTAAAGCCCTTCATGGCACCAGACCAGATTATCTCAGGAACCGCCTTCTGCTGCACGAATCCCAGCGACCGATTAGGTCCCACAGAGTTGGCTTTCTCCAGGTCCCGTCAACTAAACAATGTCGGTTGGCGGGCCCCAGGGGAAGAGCCTTCTCTGTGGTGGCCCCGACTCTCTGGAACCAACTCCCCCCAGAGATTACAACTGCCCCCACCCTCCTCACCTTTGGTAAACTCCTCAAAACCCACCTTTGCCGTCAGGTATGGGGGAACTGAGATATCTCCCCCGGGCCTATACAATTTATGTATGGTATATTTGTACGTATGTCTGTTTAATAATGGGGTTTTTAAAATATTTTAAATGTAAATTATTAGATTTGTTATGAACTGTTTTATTCTGTTGTGAGCCGCCCCGAGTCTACGGAGAGGGGCGGCATACAAATCTAATAAATAAGTAAGTAAGTAAGTAAGTAAGTAAGTAAGTAAGCAAGCAAATAAATAAATAAATAAATAAATAAATAAAACAAACAGCTGGCTCAGTTCAAATTGCATCTGAGAAGGAGGCTCAGCAGAAGCACCTCGCTACAAGCATAGGCTTTCCAAGCTGAAGGAAGCCCTGAAGCAGTGCAAGACCAGGTACTGCACCTGGAGGCTTAGCGGGATGAGATAGTCAGCCAGTACCATGGTGCAGTCCCACTGGAATGAAGCCCTCTGGCTCTTTGCCACCAGCGGTGCTTCCCTCCAGCCTTCGGCCAAACCCCGCACAAGAAGGCTGAAGCAGACGGCAAGTAGGAATTTTGTTTTTTAAAATAATGTTTATTAAATATTTACAAATACAAAAGACAATACATTGACAGATCAGAGTGTTCATAGGGTGTGGATACAATCATCGTTTCTCAGTCACATCTACATACACCCACAATCCCCCCTCCCTATCCCCGCTGCCAGCTTGCAGCTATACTTTATTTTCTCGGTGGTATATATCAGCGAAATCTTATATCTGTAGATTTAAACAGTTACATATCTCAGTATTTCTATTCTAAGTGTTGTAGTTGGTTTTGTTATAGTTGTAATTATAATTAATATTAATCACTATTTTTTTTTAATGTATTTGTTGAGATAATAATGTTACTTCGTTTGAAAAGGAATCAGCGAACAAATAAAATATTGCTTTTTCTCTATTTGTGATGTTTTTGTGTATCCAAATTTGTTTATTTGGTTGTGTTTTGTATGTTTGTTAATTCTTTATTCAATCGGGTTATTTCCTCTCTCTCCCCCTATCGTTAATCCAGTTGTAGAAATTGTCCCATATATCTGTGTCTTGCATTTTCATATTATTTTTCAATTTTTGCGTTAAAGAGTCAAATTCAGGACAGTCTAGCATTTTCTTAATTAGATCTCTATCTGTTGGTACTTCTTTTTTCCAGCATTGGGCTATAGTAATTCTACATGCTGTTATAATATGTTGTATTAGGTGGTACAGTATTCTTTTTTCTTGAGTTTTACGTCTATTATCCCTAATAGGAAAGTCTCTGGTTTGAGTAGAAGGTTAATTTTCGTGATTTCATAGATCCAGCTTCTGATTTTGATCCATAATGTTTTTATTTTTTGACATGTCCACCACATATGAAAAAATGTTCCGTTCGTGTTTGCGCATCTCCAGCAGTTTGGCTTAGTGTTAGGGAAGATTTGAGCTAGTCTTGATGGTGACATATGCCACCTGTAGAACATTTTTATGGTGTTTTCCTTATATGCTACTGATTTAGTTATTTTATAGTTCTTTTTTCCAAATTGTCTCCCATTGTTCGATATAAATATTGTATCCAAAATTTCTTGCCCAACTGGTCATTGGTCCCTTTACTATTTCCGTTTCCATTTTATAGTTTATGAAATAATTATATATTTTTGTTATAAAGTTTTATTCCCCTCCTAATATTAATTTATCTAAAATTGTGTCCTTTGTCAGTGTTCCTTCGTTTTTAATATCTCTTTGCCACTTTGAGTGTACTAACCCAGAGGTCCCCAACCGCCGGTCCGCGGACCGGGACCGGGCCGTTGGGGTTTTCCAGCCGGTCCGCGGCGTCGGAGACCCAAAGCCCATGTGGAGGAAGACGGAGCCAAGCGGGGCCACCCGGAGACCTTTTCCCGTCTTCTTCTCCTCGCTCGCTCCCCTCATAGCCAGCAGCCCCGCTCGCGGGGGGATGCCCGTTCGTAGC
Source organism: Erythrolamprus reginae (assembly GCF_031021105.1). Classification (NCBI taxonomy): domain Eukaryota; kingdom Metazoa; phylum Chordata; class Lepidosauria; order Squamata; family Dipsadidae; genus Erythrolamprus; species Erythrolamprus reginae. Next base: position 224,242,531 of record NC_091951.1, on the reverse strand, counting down.
TACCAGCCCGCCAAGCGTCGAGGGGGCTTCCGAGGCTGAAGGGAAGAGCCGGAATGCCCTTCCCGGGTTTAGATTGCTTGCTGTTGGGGGAAACGGAGGAGGCGGCGGCGGCGGTGGGGCGCGATCGCCTACTTTCTGGAGCGAGGAGAAAAGAACCGCCGCCTCCTCCGTTTTCCCCAACAGCAAGCAATCTAAACCCGGGAAGGGCATTCCGGCTCTTCCCTTCAGCCTCGGAAGCCCCCTCGACGCTGGAGGGATGGTTATGAGGGGAGCGAGCGAGGAGAAGAAGACGTCCCACTCATCGCTCCTGAGGGAACGGGCGAGGGCGTCGGAGACCCAAAGCCCATCCTGCGTGGAGGAAGACGGAGCCAAGCGGGGCCACCCGGAGACCTTTTCCCGTCTTCTTCTCCTCGCTCGCTCCCCTCATAGCCAGCAGCCCCGCTCGCGGGGGGATGCCCGTTCGTAGCTACCAGCCCGCCAAGCGTCGAGGGGGCTTCCGAGGCTGAAGGGAAGAGCCGGAATGCCCTTCCCGGGTTTAGATTGCTTGCTGTTGGGGAAAACGGAGGAGGCGGCGGCGGCGGTGGGGCGCGATCGCCTACTTTCTGGAGCGAGGAGAAAAGAACCGCCGCCTCCTCCGTTTTCCCCAACAGCAAGCAATCTAAACCCGGGAAGGGCATTCCGGCTCTTCCCTTCAGCCTCGGAAGCCCCCTCGACGCTTGGCGGGCTGGTAGCTACGAACGGGCATCCCCCCGCGAGCGGGGCTGCTGGCTGTGAGGGGAGCGAGCGAGGAGAAGAAGACGGGAAAAGGTCTCCGGGTGGCCCCGCTTGGCTCCGTCTCCCTCCACACAGGATGGGCTTTGGGTCTCCGACGCCCTCGCCCGTTCCCTCAGGAGCGATGAGTGGGACGTCTTCTTCTCCTCGCTCGCTCCCCTCATAACCATCCCTCCAGCGTCGAGGGGGCTTCTGAGGCTGAAGGGAAGCGCCGGAATGCCCTTCCCGCGTTTAGATTGCTTGCCGTTGGGGGAAACGGAGGAGGCGGCGGCGGTGGGGCGCGATCGCCAAGTTTCTGGAGCAGATAGGCTTTGAGTTTTTGGCTGGGGGGGGAGAAGTAGGACCTTCCTAAGTTCCCCCCCCAGTCAAAATCACAAAGCCAGGCAGCCCCCAGCCGCCAAAGGAGCCTCCTCATTCTCCCTGCCCTGTGGAGAAGTGTGGAGGGCTGCGTCACTAAGCTCCACCCCTCCATAACCCCACCCCCATATGACCAAAGCCCCCCCCACCGGGCCGTAGAAAACTCGTCTAACTTAAAGCCGGTCCCTGGTGCTAAAAAGGTTGGGGACCTCTGTACTAACCTATATGGCCACCAATCAATGTTTATATTTTGTTCTGCTAGCTCTTCTCTTGTTTTAATACTACCTTCTGTATTTAACAATTGGTTATAGGTTATCATCTTTTTAAAATCTGTGATGTTCGGGTGAGTATGAGCTTCCAGGCTGGAGTACCACCTGGGTATATTTGTATAATGATCTTTTTTTATTTTTAGCCATGTAGTTATTAAAGCATCTCTAATCATGTGGATTTTGAAATATGATGGAATTTTTTGATATTGGTTCCATAAAATGTTGTGCCACCCAGATAACATATCGTGGCCTTCTAGTGCTAATAATCTCTTGGCTTTGATCTCTTTGATCCAGAGTGCTAATAATCTCTCGGCTTTGATCTCTTTGATCCAGAGGAGATTGGTTGCGTAGTAGTAAATTTTAAAATCAGGTAGACCTAAACCTCCTTGTTTTATTTTATCCTGTAACCATTTCAATCTTATTCTGGGTCTTTTGTTATTCTATATAAATTTGGAGATGGCTTTATTTAATTTGTTTAAAAAGTGGTTGTCTAATTTTATCGGGATTGTTTGGAAAAGGTATAAGAATTTCGGCAACATTGACATATTAATCGTCGCTATTCTACCCAATAACGAGATTTACAATTTGTTCCAATCATTTAATTGTTTCTCAGTTGTTTTCAATAATGTTTCATAATTGTCTTCTTTAGTAGTACAGTACTACATTTTTTTGTTAGTGAAATCCCTGAGTATTTCACTGTTTTGGCAATTTTAATTTTCAAGATTTCTTCCAGGGTCTTTTCTTGTTCTTTGTTCATATTTTTCGTTATAATTTTGGTTTTTTGAGTATTTATTTTTAGACCTGCTACTTTGCCGAAATCCTCCACTTCTCCCATTATGTGTACCCCTGATTCCAATGGGTTTTCCAATATGAAGACCAAGTCGTCTGCATATGCCTGCAGTTTAAACTCTTGACCTTTGCTTTTCAGCCCTCTTATTTTTGCATTGGATCTAATCTGCCTTAACATGGTCTCGGTAGCAAGGATGTACAGTAAAGGAGATAGTGGGCAGCCTTGGTGAACCCCTTTTTCAATTTGAAATTTATCCGTTATGTCCCCGTTGATTGAAATTCTAGTGCATTGTTTATGATAAATTCTCTCAATCATTGTGATAAATTTGGAGCCAAATTTCATTTGTTTTGTTAATTCCGTTATGAAACTCCAATTTAGATTATCGAATGCTTTTTGGGCGTCTATAAAAATAAGAGCCAATTGCTTATCCGAATGATTTTCATAAAATTCTAAGACGTCCAATATTATCCTTGTATTATTTCTGATGTATCTGCCAGGTAGGAATCCGTTTTGATCAGAATGTATTCTGTTGTTTAGAATTACTTTTAATCTGCTTGCCATGATACTCATAAAAATTTTGTAGTCCACATTCAGCAGAGATATAGGTCTGTAATTTTGAATTTTATGTTTCTCTGATTCGTTTTTAGATATTAGACTCATGATTGCCTCCGTCCAGGAATTGGGTATTAGATCTTTTTCTAAGATTTCATTGTATAGTATTAGTAGGAGATCACCTAAATCAATAGAGAATTCTTTATAGAATTCACAAGGAATACCATCAGGGCCTGGGGATTTGTTATTTTTCAAGTTTTTTATTGTTTCCTCCAGTTCTGCCATCGTAATTTCTTTATTTAACATTTTTCTTTCACCGTCCGTCAATGTACCCTCTAATTTTTTTTCGGTGTGGGCGGAAAAGTATAGTGTCTGAGCGACAGTCCCTTTGGGACTGGGCGGCATAGAAGAATAAATAAATAAATAAATAAATAAATAAATAAATAAATAAGAAAAAAATCCCTTCTTTTTTATTAAAAGAAATTAATAATTTAAAAAAACCAAAATCCATTACTATTAAAACTAAATCAACCAGCAAAACCAAAAACATAACTATTAATAAAAACAGGTGAGGGCTGGGTTTTTTTTCTATTATTATTTAAGTGCTTTTACCACATGCTTTAAATCAAGAGTCACTTCTCTCTGTTTTTCTCTTTCCTGTCATTCTCTGCCTCAATCATTTTCTCATTTCTCTTTTCTCCCCTTTTTCTATCATTTCGCTCTATCTCTTCCTTCCACTCTTCTCTCTCTCTTCCTTCCACTCATCTCTCTATTGCTTTCTCTCTCTCTCTCTTTCCCTCTCTCCCCCCTCTTTCTCTCTCTTTTTCTCACCTTCCCTCTCGTTTTCTTTCTCTCTCACTCACTCTTTCTCTCTTGTTTTCTTTCTCACACTCTTTCTCTCTCTTGTTCTCTCTCTCTTGCTATCTCTTTCTCTCTCCCCTTTCTCTCTCTCTCTCTCTTTCTCACTTTCTATCTTGCTGTCTGTTGCTCTCACTCTCTCGTTCTCTCTCCGTTCTTCTCAGCGGAGGCCGGCAAAGGTGATATTCAATGTCGGGGGGCGCGGGCGTTTGCGCGCGCTCCAAATCCCCCTGCTAGCCCCCCGGAACATTCAAAATAAGAAAAGCCTTTGCCGGCGAAGGCTTTTCTTATTTTGAATATTCCGAGCGGGCTAGCAGGGGGATAGGGAGCGCGCGCAACCGCTCGCGCGCCCCCGACATTGAATATCACCTTCGCCGGCCTCCGCTGACAGAATGCCTGCTCTGCCTCTCCTGCAATCCCCTTGCCGAGAGCCCGGGACGAAAGTGCTCTCGGCAAAGGTGAGACGGGCAGGGTGTGTGTTCCGGGTGCGGGAGGAGCCGTGCCGAAAGGCAGGAGGCAACGGAGGAGCAGAGGGGGCGGGCAGGGGGCAGCGCCAAAAGGCCGAGGGGCCAGAGGAACTATGGGGTGGCAGGGGCGGCCGCGGCTCCCTTCCCTTCTGCTGCCGGCGCCTCCCTGCCCCCCCCCCACGGCTGGCATGGGGATGGGGAGCGCGCGGCTGTGAAAAAGGCTGCGCGGGGGTGTATTTTGGGGGGCGCAGGCGCACGTGAGCGCAGCTTTCGGGGAACGGTGCTGTCCATCAATTCTCCCATTTCAGATTTTATTATGTACGCCTTTTGTTCCTCTAATGATTTAGTTTCTACTTTATATAGCCCTTTATAATAATTAGTGGCAATTTGTTTTTTTTCTTCTATCGTGGTGTATCTATCTCCTTTATTGTCCTCTAGAGATTGGATATATCGTTCTTTTTCTTCTTTTTTAAGTTTGTAGACTAACCATCTGCCAGGTTTTTTGCATTTTCAAAATGGTCTTGCTTAGCCCTCTTTAATTTCCATGTTATATCATCTTGGATTATTAGATTAATTTGATGTTTTAGTTTATCTTTTTCCTCTTTTAGTTTTTCATTTGAAATGTCTTATTGCAGATCTGTTTCTAATTGTTTAATTAATTAATAAATTAATCTTTAATTCTTTGATTATTAATTTTTTTTTACTTTGGCAGAATGTGACATGGTAATCCCCCTTATGTATGCTTTTAAGGTATCCCATAGGTTTTGTGTAGAGGTCTCTTCATTCCAATTGTCTTTAAGGAAAAAAATTAATTCCTTTTTTACATAATCAGTATAGTCTTTTTCTTTAAGTAGTAGCTGATTTAGGGACCATTTTAGAAAATCTTTTTTGGGTTCTTTTATTTTAATTATAATTGGGTGGTGATCTGACCATATATTGGGTCCGATCTTCACTTGTTCTATACACTTGTCCATATCCAGATCTCCCCAAGCCATATCTATCCTCGACCACGATTGTTGTGGGGTTGAAAAAAAGGTATACAGTGATCCCCCGATCATTGCGAGGGTTCCATTCCAGGACCCCTAGCAATGATCGGGTTTTTGCGAAGTAGCGCTGCGGAAGTAAAAACACCATCTGCGCGTGCGCAGATGGTGTTTTTACTTCCGCAGCGCTGCGCTAGCGAGGAGCCGAAGATTGGGGTTCCTGGGAAGGGGACTCAGCTTGTCCGCCGCCCGCTCGCGCATCGCCCGCCCACGCCGTTCATTCTCGCCGCTTCGCAGCTGAGTCCTGAAGCGAATTCGCTTCAGGTCTCAGCTGGGAAGCGGCGAGAATGAACGGCATGGGCGGGCGATGCGCGAGCGGGCGGCAGCGAGGAGTTTGCGTGGGCGGTGGGGAAACTCCTCGCTGATGCCCGCCGCTCGCCCTCCCGCCAGCAAGAGGGGGAAGACCTAGGGAAGCCGCCCAGCAGCTGATCTGCCCGGCGCCATCTACGCATGCGTGCCCATAGAAAAAAGGGCACACATGCGCAGATGGTGTTTTGACTTCCGGGTTGAAAAATCGCAAATTAGCCTGTTCGCAATGGTCGGGAACGCAATAACCGGGGGATCACTGTATTCCATTTTTCCCAGGTGTCTTTCTCTCCATAAGTCTAATAGATTAAACTCTCTTGTCATTTAAAAAAAATTGTTTGGTAAGGTTTTCCTGTCCTGAGTTTTTCTCTTTACAGTTTTATAATTCTTTTGTATGGTATGAATTGCATTAAAGTCTCCTATCAAACAAATATTATTTCCTTCTAGTTGTGTTATTTGGTCATATATTTTTTGATAAAATTCTGGTTGGCTTATGTTTGGGGCATATATCACCATCAAGATTGCAGGTTTTTGTCCAATTTTAATTTTCAGATTAAGAATTCTTCCGTCTGGATCTGCGTAAATTAATTCCGGTTGCAGTCTCTCTCTTATGTAAATTGCTATTCCTCTTTTTTTTGTTTCTGCTAGCGCCGTAAATAATTTTCCTAGTTTTTTATTTTGAAGTAGGTTCTGGTCTTGGGCTCTAATGTGCATTTCTTGCAGGCAGATTATATCTGCTTCTTCTTTCTGAAGTTTGCTCAGAAATCGCAGACTCAAAGCAGACTCAAAGCAGCATATTTGCCAAGCCTTGGGAAGCATCTGCCAAAACCCTACAGACAGCCACTGCCTGGCATTCAGATCACATACAATCCAGTAATCAATGAACCGACCAATTGATTGATTCTGTATAAAGCTTATTTTCATCGTATTTTTCATCAGTGGGTGAAATTCAAACCAAAGGAGTTTTCATCCTTTTTTTTTTGTATTTACTTCCTGATAGTTCTATGACAAAAGGATAGGTTAGTTTTCTAATGCTAGTGACAGCATAAACAAAGGAATTCTAACATTGGATGTTCCCCTGTAATTTGTCTTCTGCCCCTGCACAAGTCATCACTGGCAACTGTTTGCTCAACAAACAAAAGGCAGTGATTGTGTAAATGCTCCAAAAACTTCCGTGTGAATTCTCCATGCCCTTTCTAGAGTAAGAAGGCTGGTTGCAATCTAGAAAAGCTTCATTTGGTGGCCATTTGAGAAAAAAGTGAAATGGAATACTGTGTTCAGTTCTGGAGACCTCACCTACACAAAGATATTGACAAAATTGAACGGGTCCAAAGACGGGCTACAAGAATGGTGGAAGGTCTTAAGCATAAAACGTATCACAAGCATTCATTGTATGTATCCAGCCCAGGGGCTGTAGTTTTGAGGACCTCTGATTTAGTGCAATATAAAAAATGCAAATAATTTTTCTGCAGACCATCAACATTTTCTTGTGGACCAACAGTGGTTCACAGGCTACCAGTTGGTGACCACTTTTCTAAAGTGTTGTCAGTATTGATTTAGGACTTTGATCGCCTTGCAGTCCAAGGGACTCACAGGAGTCTTCTCCAGCACCATAGTCCAAAGGCCTCAATTCTTTGGCACTCAGCCTTCCTTATGCTCCAACTTTCACAGCCATACATTGCAACTGGGAAAACCACAGTCTTGACTGTACGCACTTTTTTTGGCAGGGTGATGTCTCTGTATTTTAGTGTGCTGTCTAGATTTGCCATAGCGTTCCTCCCCAGGAGTAAGCGTCTTTTAATGTCTTGGCTGAAGTCCTCATTTGCAGTGACCATGGAACCCGGGAAAATAAAATCTGTCACTACCTCCATTTCTTCCCCATCTATTTGCCAGGAATTGAGAGAGTTGGATGCCATGATCTTTGTTTTCTTAATGTTGAGTTTCAAGCCAAGTTTCTGTCCTGACCACTTTTTACAGAGGCACGATTCAGAGTGTTTTAATAAAGTGCATCACTGTTGGTGGCTGTAGTGCCTCAGAGAGAAATTTCATTCAGAGAATGGTAAGGATAGCCGAGACGATTATAGGAAGCTCACTTGCTGTTATTCAGGATACTGTTTAATAATAAGGATAAGTGCTATGTGTTTAGAGCTCAAAGCATTATTAGAGACCCCACACCCACTTCATGGTCTATTTCTGTTGCTCCCCTGTGGGAGGAGGTTTTGAAGTATTTCTAACAAGACTATCAGATTCTGAACAGCTTTCTTCCCTATGCTATTTTATTCCCTATGCCAGTGTTTTTCAACCAGGGTGCCATGGCACACTAATGTGCCATGAGACATAGTCAGGTGTGCCGTGGGGAAATTAAACATGGGTGCCGGATGCGGCCCGTGGAGGCCATTTATCCGGCCCGTGGCCAGCCGCCTCCATCCAAACATAAACATTCCCCTTACAATCCCTCCAGCTATCAGTGACAGGAAGAGTGGAGGCACAGGGAACTCTCACTGACCAATCACCTTCTAGGATTCATCCCGACTACTAGTGATAAACCAATAGCAGGCCACCTCTCATCCACACCCAGGAAGTTCCCCGCTTGGGCTGCCGCGCACTTGTCATTGTGAGGCCGCGAGTAGTTGAAGCTGCTACTCCTCCCCATGGTCCCGATTTCTAATCCTGGTCAGGACTGGAGGTAAATGTTGCCACCACTAGATGAAGCCTCAGCCTCAGCCGGTTATGTCTATCCTGATATATATATTGATATATATATATTATATATATTATATATATATATATATATATATATATATATATATATATATATATATATACACAGTGATCCCCCGCTCGTTGCGAGGGTTCCGTTCCAGGACCCCCCGCAACGAGCGGGTTTTCGCGAAGTAGCGCTGCGGAAGTAAAAACACCATCTGCGCATGTGCAGATGGTGTTTTTACTCCCACAGCGCTAGCGAGGAACCGAAGATTGGGGGCGGCGCGGCTGTTTGCCTCCGGCATGGGGGGCTTCCTAGCAGCCCCCCAAACCCGGGTTGGGGGTCCGGGGGGTGCTGGCAAGCCCCCCATGCCGGCGGCGACATTTTAAAATAGCCGCGCCGCCCCCAATCTTCGGCTCCTCCGCGCTGGCTCTCGGCGCTTTCGAGCTGAGTCCGGGAGCGAATTCTCTTCCGGACTCAGCTCAAAAGCGCCGATAGCCAGCGCTAGTGAACGGCTCCTCCGCGCTGGCTATCGGCGCTTTCGAGCTGAGTCCGGGAGCGAATTCTCTTCCGGACTCAGCTCAAAAGCGCCGATAGCCAGCGCTAGCGAACGGCTTGTCCACGCTGGCTCTCCGCGCTTTCGAGCTGAGTCCTGGAGCGAATTCGCTTCAGGACTCAGCTCGAAAGCGGCGAGAATGAACCGCGTGGGCGGGCGAAGGGCGGGCGGCAGCGAGGAGTTTGCGTGGGCGGTGGGGAAACTCCTCGCTGACGCCAGCAAGAGGGGGAAGACCCAGGGAAGCCGGTTGCCATCTACGCATGCGTGCCCATAGAAAAAACGGGCACGCATGCGTAGATGGTATTTTGACTTCCGGGTTGAAAAATAGCGAAGTACCCTGTTCGCAATGGTTGGAACGTCGCATAGACACTCAAAATATTATACAGGGCAAAACCCGAACCCTTAATTTTAAAATTCCAGCTAAAAACATTTGATACATACAGAATATAGTTGTCGGCTATGAATACATTAACTGCCTTGAAATGGTCCTGGGTTGGGCCTAGAGGCAAAAAGGAGCTGTGACGTTCCTTCAATATACCAGGGTGATCCGACATTAAAAAAAAAAAAAACCAAAACATACATACATACATACATACATACATACATATATTTGAACTTTTTCTTTTTATAAGAGCCCCCTGCAGAGGGTGATATACAATGCATCACAATGTTATCTATATGTATAATATGTACTGGGTTAGAGTGTCATTTTGTGTCATTTTGGTTGGTGGTGTGCCCCAGGATTTTGTAAATGTAAAAAATGCGCCGTGGCTCAAAAAAGGTGGAAAATCACTGCCCTATGCCATTTCATATAGTGTATGTGGGCATATGCAGAAGTGGGCTGCTAAGGTGGAACGGTGACATGTGCTCGTCCCCGTGGCTCTGAGTGCTAGCGGACTCCAGTGCAATTATACTACACCTGGGCAGGTAGCAAAATCATGCGTGGACATGCAGGGGCACATGATTTCGCTACCTGCCCAGGTGGAGTAGCATGATTGCGCTGGACTCCACTAGCACTCAGAACCACAGGGGTGAGCACACGTCACCAGTCCACCTTAGCAGCCCACCTCTGGGCATATGCTTAATTTTGTATTTATTATTTATTTATTCTGCCAAGTTTTTGTAGTATATATGGGAGGTGGTGACCCTTTGAGAGCTTGCAGAGCTTTGATCTGCAGTGCAGACATTTATCAAAGTACCCAGAGAGTGAATAAATAGTCCAGTTGGAAATAAATCCCATTCGATTTTTTTCCTGTATGCAGCAAAATTTCATTTCAATGTATGCCAATTAGTGTACATTCGAAGTGACGATAAAGTTATTCTTATACAGACACTGGTGGGTGACAGGTTGTGCTGCTTGGTTGCTTAAAGAGCAATTTCCAATGCAAGAAATTATCCTATGCAGATTATGGTAATAGGGCCCATCAACCCCTTGGCATTTTGTGAGCATCAAATCATAAACTAGCCATTTGACCTTTTGATAAAGGTTATAAACTCAGCCGGGCTAAACTTAGTCCCTTGGTTGTTCTGCAATACAGGGAATACTGGTTGGGTGATAGGAATCAACTTACATTCTGAGACAGATAAGCTTTCTCCAGAATCCCTTGGAATCTACCCTCCATCTGCTTCTCCTCTGTGGCTCTTCAGCTGTTTTCACTCTATTTTCCATATAGCACAAGAAAAAAATTGAGTTTCCATTATTATGGCTAAAATATTCAAATAATCTTTTCTAAAAAGACCTTTCATCTTATTCACCCATTGCTCAGAATCCGTCTTGAAAATATAAGCACGTAAATAAGTAAGAAATTGACTGAGTTTTGTGTGACCAGATATTTTTTTAAATGAAGGCCTTATTTCTTGTTATTAGGGGTTTTGTTTAATGATCAATTTGATTATTTAGAATTCTCAAAAGACAACACTAAACAAAACCATTACTACATAATCATTTTCAAGTGTAGTATTCTTTTAAAGAGAGGTTATAAATGGCTATGATTCAGATCAATGAACACAGGCATTGCTGCATCCACATTACATATATAAAAACTGAACAACATTATCTCTGTGCATCTTAAAGATTCCAAGTCTAAAATATACCATTTCACATTTTGTCAATGCTCATTGGCCTCGGTAAGTATCAAATAGCTGAATCCTTATACAGTTAAGATGACATCTGATCTGCAGTGCAGACATTTATCAAAGTACCCAGAGAGTAAGTAAATAGTCCAGTTGGAAATAAATCCCATTTGATTTTTTTCCTGAGAACTGCTAAGTACCAATTTGAAATCAAAGTTATAATATGGCCCAAACAGATCCTATATAGGTCACAGATCTCTAATCTGCAAACCCATTTAGTTGTGCTCCTTTTACAAGGAGCAATGTATCACTATTTTTAAAAATTAAACATTACTAATATTTAATTTTGAATTATTAGTAATATTTAATTAAACATTGCAAATATTAAATTAATTATTTTGAACTAGCATTGCATATGGCAACTACTTCCAGGATACTCTGCCCGTGACGGTGTCGCCCATTCCTCTTCTGGGTCTCTGGTGCACGCATGTGCAGCAGCCAGCTAACGTCCTGGTTACTGATGTGCATGCGTGCACAAGCCTACCGAATAGCAATAGGAGAAGAATCCCTCCCCCCTTCTAAACCTCCTGGGCTGCTGCAGCAAGTCACCAACTCCAGAAGAGTCGCCCCGAGTCTGAGGAGAGGGGTGGCATACAAATCTAATAAATAAATAAATAAAATAAAGACCTTGGGAGGAAAAAGTGATGGACTTCATAGTGAAACTCCCCGAGAGCAAAGGGAACAGAGTTATTTGGACTGTCATTGATTTGTTCTCCAAACAAGCTCATTTAATCGCTTGTTCCAGATTACTGTCTGCTAGACATCTGGCCAAGTTGTTCCTGAAACATATTTACCAACTGCATGGAGTTCACCACAGAGTCATTTCAGATCGGGGGGGGGGGGGAGTCCAGTTCATGGCCAAACTCTGGAGGGAATTTATTCAGGCCATTGGGTCCACACAAGGACTTAGTTCAACTTTCCACCCTTCCACTAATGGGGCAGCTGAAAAAGCTAACGCCCTAGAGTAGTGATGGCAAATCTTTTTTTCCTTGGGTGCCAAAAGAGTGTGCGAGCATGTTATTACACATGCACGAGTGCCCACACCCATAATTCAATGCCTGGGGAGGGGAAAAACAGCTTTCCCCATCCCCCCGGAGGCCCTCTGGAGGCTGGAAACAGCCTGTTTCCCAACTTCTGGTGGGACCATTCAGCTCATGTTTCATCCTCCGCAGGCTCCAAAGGCTTCCCTGAGCTCTCCCCCATTCCCCCGGAGGCTCCTTGGAAACCAAAAACACCCTCCCAGAGCTTCAGTGTGAGCCAAAAATCAGCCGGCACACATATGCACATTGGAGCTGAGCTAGAGCAACAGCTCACGTGCCAACAGACATGGCTCCGCGTGCCACCTGTGGCACACGTGCCATAGATATGCCATCACTGCCCTAGCGGAATAGTATCTCAGCTGTTATGTGGACTATCAACAGGATAATTGGGAGGAGTTACTGCCTTTCGTAGAAGTGGCTTATAACAACTCTGTCCATAGCAGCACGAGACTAACCAGCAGAGGACTGTCATCTTCGGCGCTACCGGTGCGCCCTCTGAGGCCGTCTCTAAAGAAAGTGTGGGAGAACACCAAGAAAGCACTTGCTGAAGCAGCAGAAGCCTACAAGAAACAAGCCAACAAACATAGGTCACTCCAACCCCCGTTTAGAGAGGGGGATACGGTTTTCATATCAACCAAATACATTAGATTGAGAATGCCTAGCAAAAGGCTAGGACCAAAATTTTTGGGTCCTTTTCCAATAGTGAAAGTGATAAACCCGGTTACTGTGCAGCTTGCATTGCCTGGAATCCTAGGGAAAATCCACCCTGTATTTCATTGTAGCTTGCTTAAACCGGTAATCGGGTCCAATATTAGGCCTCACACAGAACCACCCCCTCCCCCTGTGATGATACAGTGGGAAACACACTATGAAGTGAAAACGTTTTTGGACTCCCATATATTCAGAGGCCATTTGCAATATTTCATTTATTGGAAGGGATGCCCTTTGTCTGAGGCTACCTGGGTCAAAAGTTGGAATGTAAAAGCTGATGGATTAAGCAATTCCATGAAAAATATCCAAACAAGCCAAAGGGTTCCCGAGAGGGGGGGGCAGAGGGGGTTGAAAAGGCATGAAGGGAAGCAAAGTGAAATGAAATTTGGGGGTTTCTCAGGGAGAGGAGGATTGGGAATGGGGCTTCCTCCAGTGGAGAGCGCTTTTGAACCTTGCAGGAGTTGGAGTGAAAATATGCACTGCACGGGGCAGGTAACGAGACAGGCAATTCTCCACCTGCCCCACAATGCCCCCTTTCCCGCAACTCTCCAAGATTCCCTGTGATTCTGCACATTGCCCCTGCACTCTCTGCCCCGCCAACTGCTCCTGCCATTGCCAGGGAAGTCCCACCGCCAGGGGCGAGTGGTTGCCGGCTGCAAGGATGGGTGGGCCAGGGCTTCCCTGTCTCCCCACCCAAACGGGCTCCTGCTGTGGTCCCAAGCCTTCAGCGGGGAGGGAGGGAAACCCCAGTCTGCTGTACCTGCAGCCGCCGTGGAAACGGGAATTTATTTATTTATTTATTAAATTTGTATGCCGCCCCTCTCCGCAGACTCGGGGTGGCTCATAGCAATAGTAAAAAACAATATAAAATACAAATCTAATATTTAAAAAACTAAAAACCCATAATTTAAAAAACATGCACACAACATACCATACATAAACTATATAGGCCTCATTGATGTCTCAATTCCCCCATGCCTGACCGCAGAGATGGGTTTTAAGGAGTTTGCGAAAGGCAAGGAGGGTGGGGGCAATCCTAATCTCCGGGGGGGAGCTGGTTCCAGAGGGTCGGGGCCGCCACAGAGAAGGCTCTTCCCCTGGGTCCTGCCAGACGACATTGTTTAGTCAATGGGACCCAGAGAAGGCCAACTCTGTGGGACCTAACTGGTCACTGGGATTCGTGCAGCAGAAGGCGGTCCCGGAGATATTCTGGTCCGATGCCATGAAGGGCAATGCGAGAACAGCCACCACCAAGCGCGAGGGGCTGAGGGGGCAGGAACAGCGGGCTGGTGTTTCCCTGCCCAGAGCACAAGGCTGGCAGCAGGAGGAGGAACGGTGGTAGCAGCAGACCGTTTGTGCTGGCAAAGTTTGGTGCAGGAAGCGTTCCAGGCCCAAAATGGCCCAGGGGGCATGTGTGGGGATGTGTGTGCATGCGTAGTGCAGGGCATATACTGGGGGGGACCAGGTGGGAAGACGCATTGCATTGTGGGTGCTGGGACGCACAGGTGCTATGGGGCATACACACACTTTTGGCACGCGACCAGAAAAAGGCTTGCTATCACTGCTCTATGCACACCACTTGATCTGAGGGAAGAATGGCGAATGAAGTTGTAGGAAGTACAATTCAGTGTCCAAAATAATTTTGCATTTCAAAAGTAAACCTGGTAATTTACAATGCTATATATGACCTTGCACCATAGATGAAAGATGGGTTTCTCTTAACATAAATCTTAACATTCTTCAGTAAATATTGTTTAAATCATAGTAGATCTTTTGAATAGAATTTACTGTCACTTTTTAATATTATTTTAAGGTTTACATTGTGGTAATTATTACTGTGGTTAAAATTGTATTGAAAATTGTAACCTAATTCTACAGTGTTTCTAAGTTCCCCATGTATTCTCTACATGTAAGTTTCTTTTTCCTTTTCTTAATTTTTTTTTAATGAAAATGTAATAAATAGTAATGTTTTACCTGGAGAAATGTTGTCTTCTACTCAATTTGCTTGTTTGCTTTGAGGCATAATTTCTGGTGATCTGCTGGAGTGATATTCCTACCTTGCTTAGCATAAAATATGCTTAACATAAAACATGCCTGCATCCCCCGCATAGTGCGATTTCTATCACAACAATATACCTCCTTGGGCTGTGGCCTGCCAGAGGCTGCTAAGGCAATATCCATGGCCTTTGTAGCCAACTCCCAATTGTATTGTGTAAAGGGGGCAAGATTGTAGATTCAATTGATCCGCGCAGCTCAATGTAAGGAGAAGGCGGGATTTCCACCCTCACGTTCCTCCTGTAGTATTCTAGGAGGAACTTCAGTTTTTTTCTCCTTATTAGACATGCTGCTTGCAATTGCAATTAAGTAGAGAAAAGGCTGGAGAAGGGAGGGACTTTGTTGGGTCAATGAGCAATCCGAGTAGCCTTTGCTGGAGGAATGCAGAAAACTAGGCCTCAGTTGGGGGAGGGAGAGAGTTGCCCTCCTGAATTAACATGAGTAGAAGTAGGACCAGAATTAATCTGCAACTCATAGATATACAGTATCTAGGATTTATATGGGTTGAGCTATTCTCCCAAGGGCTCTTTCAACTATACTACACATTTGCTTCTAAACACACTAACTTTGTATTTCATGACTGAGTGGCATTTAGGTGTGCTTAGGAAACAAATGAAGCCAAATGTAGCAGATGGTCTGACACAAAGTTGTTACCCTAATTTGCTTAATAATGCAACCCTTGTGCAGTTACATGGGACACTTACCCAATGCTTCTGCATTCGACTGCTTTTTAAGAGTGCTTTGTGCAGAAGTAATTTTTAGCAGTTATAAATATATCTCCTCTTCTGAGATGTAGCCTGGAGTTGTAAGAATCTCCCTCTGATAACAGATTATGCCTTGACTTGTAAAGCCAGGGAAATTCTTTTGTTTGCTGGGGGGGGGGGGGGAGAGAGTTGGAGGGAAGGCTATTTTTTCCCCCCAGTTACAATGGGTCTCTCTCGGAAGGCTATGTTTCACCTCTAACTCTGTTACTATTTCAATTATGGCACAATCATTTCCTCTTTGGGCAGGGCGGAAGAAAAGGAAAAGAGTTACAATTGCAGTAATTTTGTGGTTTCTCCTAATATCAGTGCAAGTAATTTTTTACAGAATTGTGCAGGGTTACAAGGCAGTAATTATGATCCAACAAAGCTAAATTATGTTGGTAAAATTACAGAATCAGATTTTTGCACAGATTTTTCTGCACATGATACTCAGGTCTAGAGCAATCAAGAGATAGGTTTGTGTGGTATAAGCAAAGCACATGATTTAGCTTAAGCCTATCCTTTGAACACAGACATTAAAAACAATTTAAATATGGGCTGTGTGAACTCAGCCATTCTGTGTTTTGAGATACTGTATTGTCCTTATACTGTACTTTAAAATAAGTGTTGAAGCATCCATTTCCAATGCTACTGCATCTTTCAAGTTGTCTAAACTTTCCTGGGATTCAGGAATTTTGGAAGAAGCTCCAACATGTTGGCTGCTAAAGATGGCAAGCTAGAATCGATTCAGTCTTTTGATCTATACGGTTTATTTCATTGTTTTGTTTCATGAATCTTTTTTTTTGAGGGGGGGGAATGATACACATCAAACCATAAACCATAAAAGTGACCCGTTATTGCTGCAATTATTTAAACACCTGAACCTTGAGGTTGGAGTGGGGGGGGGGGATGTTTGAAATTTCTGGAAAGCCGGCTAATGAAGTTTCCCTCCTCTTTATTCTAGAAGCATCTTGTGTGTCCTAGATTGTAGGGGAGATAGCTTCCGATTCCGGCATTTAAACTGCTTCTGAATATGTGGGTTCTGTTTTATGATCACAACTAATAAGAGGGATTAGAAGTATTTACATGAGAACAATGTTTTTTCTAATTCTAGCATTCTCTCAACCATGGTTCAGTGACTATCTTTGAACAAGCAGAGCATGAAGGAATGCAATTCCTTTCATGCTAGTGTTCCTAAAACCTACTCACAGAACAAGCTTTGGCTGTAATGGTTTTTTTTGGAGGGGTTACTATATCATGTTAACCCAATTTGCAGCAGGTTACACAGTACTTACTATATAGAGTAAACTCAAACCACGACTTCACGTGTTGCACGAACCCTGGGGATAACACGATTCACCCTTTGAGCTTGGCGTAGGAAGCGGCTTTCGTTCCAAAGTACTTTGTGGAGATTGCAAAAATGCCGCAGGTGCCAAACTTGGAAAGTTAACTGACTGATCAAATCACCTGCCGCCATAGCAAAAGCGATCCATTTTGGGCATGGCGATTCGTGTGTGTGTGTGTGTGTGAAACAAAAGCTTCTTTTTTTTAGGAGTTTGAGGAGGCCCCCGAGCGAAGTCTGAGGAGTCGTGGCCGGGGGAGAACAAAGAATATTTCTCTGAGCAGGGCGGGCGGACTGGAAATGGCGCCGGGCTTGTGGAAAATCTCCATTAGCCTTCCCTCAGCCGCCCCCTCGCGCTCTGATTCGGCGCCGACGCCGGAGGTCGGGCCTTGTCATTACCATGCCGAGCTGTATAAAAGGCAGAGCCGAAGGGGCCTGCCTCCTCACCTCCTCGCTGCACTGCGGAGCTGAGTAAGGTCAAGAGCTATCGGGTAAGTGGTCCCTTCGAACCCAGGCGGGGGTGTGGAAGCAAGCTCCTGGGATTATTGCCGGGCTGGGACCGTTTGAAAGACGGTGAGGGGAGGGGGGGTTCTCCGGCTGGCTACCGTGCAAAAGACCCGGTTTGAGCCTCGACGCTGTGGAGAGGGGGGGCTTTTATAGACCGTAGTCGGTGCCCGGGCGAGACCCTTGCATTGTTGGAGGGGTGGGAGGCCCGCAGCCGCGGGACCAGGATGCGCGGCGACTCGGGGGCCGCGTTCTCGGCTCTCGTTGAGGGCGAGAACAAAATTTTGAGGAAGCTTACAGGTGTGTTTGTGCGGGGGGGGGGGGGGGAAAGAATATTCCGGAAAGGCAACTGCGCCCCCCCCAAACTCTCGCAGGTGTGAAAAGCTTCAAAGGCCGCCCGTCCCAAGTCTGCGGTTTCCTTTCCCTTCTTAATTCGCCTCCTGCCCGTGAGGCGGCGGGGCTCTTTCGGAAGGGGGGAAAGGGTTCGCGGGCAGAGAAGGGAAGCTGTATCTTCCTTAAACGTTCTGCCCCAAATGCGTCCATTCTATCCAATGTTTTATTCCCCCACCCCTTACCAAAGGGTGAAAGAGAAGTTTTTCTAACTCGGGGGTCCCCAACCTTGGCAACTTTGAAGCCTGGTGGACTTCAACTCCCAGAATTCTCCAGCCAGCATAGCTGGCTGGAGAATTCTGGGAGTTGAAGTCCACCAGGCTTCAAAGTTGCCAAGGAATCACCCTCTGCTGTAAGTGAATCGTGAGGTTGGGGGGGGGGGGGGGGTTTGAAATTTCTGGAAAGCCGGCTAATGAAGTTTCCCTCCTCTTTTCTCTAGAAACGGTTTTTCCAGCAGAGAAGATGGTGAAAATCGGAATCAACGGGTGAGTTTGGTGGGGCGGCGCGGACGTGCAGCCAGTCTGCCTGTGAATGGCAGGGAGGGGAAGGAGGGGCAACTTCCATGGGAGCTTGAATAACCTATCCGGTCCAATAGGGGGACTGTGGTCTGGGGATGGCCAGTATTGCTGTCCAGCCTGAAGCTGGCTTTCAGACCTTGGGGAATCACTGCAGCCCAGCATTTCTTTCCTTTCCAAGGACATCTAGAAGTCATCCCAGCCCTCCCCCTTTCCTGCAGCTGTTTCTCTCCAACAGGATCTGCTTGTGTCTTTCTTGGCGCATACACTCTCTCTCGCTCAAGTGGCACCCGGTGTTAAATTTTTAAAGCTGCCATCTGCCTTTTCTTATATAATTTCAACGTGTTCTAGGACAGCTGAAGCACATGGAGCAGTACTCATGGCCATGCTGGCTACAGGAAACCCCGACTGACTCATTTTCCTAAATATTAATTGCTGAGTCATTCCCCACCAGGAAGCTGCAATAGTTCTCTGGTTATATTGCTTTTAATTCTATATACTTTCCCCACTCTGATATCTTTATGTGGTGAAATGCAGAGCATCTTTATAATGTCGGCAATGTCGGTCTTGAAGGGCCTATTAAGAATGTGGCCTCCTTTTGCTCTTCTTTAGCAGCCAAATACTGTAACCAGATAACTCCTAGCTGGGTATCTGACAGGGCTGGCTCTAAAGTTAGTGTCTGACCTTTCAATAGATGACGGGGGTGTAAAGAAGGGAGTTTCAAGTAGCAGTGCCTAGGAAAGACAAATGGGAAGATGCAACTCAAATTCTGCCCAAGATACTTGTGTATAAAGACTGATAATGAAATAACAGGAACAGCAGATCCTGTTTAGAGCTTGACAGACAGCATAAAATATTTCTTGGCAGAGATTTGGGTGTGTTCCCTGAAAACCCTGTAGACTTGAAACCCTGAAGCATTCTTGCCAGTTGGATAGCTCTTTCCGACTTTTCATAAGGCAGCCTTGTGCAGCTGTAAAATTGTAAATAGCTTCAGTTCCCCTTTATTCTTTTGGTAGTCATAAAAATCTGTAATTTTGAGAGCACATTCACTCTGCAAACATTTTAGAGCAATCTTACTGATTTAAGAGTGAAATCCTTTCCAAACTGCAACCTGTGCGATAATTTTAATATGTGTTAATGCTGCATTCTTTTGCAGAGGAATAAAGGTGGGTTTTGAAGGAGGATGGCCACAAGTTTGGGGGAGGGAGGGGGAGTCATTCAGTTTCCTGCAAGGATGCTCTTCGTTTCAAATACAAACTGGTCACATGGTCCTCTAAAGTCACATACAGTTTTAAGGCTTTGAAGTATGTTTCTGTAACTGGCAGAGTGACATCCCTGCCCTCCTCCCATCCTCCATTTTGTCATTGACCCCTTACCTCTGCAAAAAAATTGAGAAGAATTTTCAGAGCTGTATCCTATCAGTTTTTATTCTGGTACTGGTAGATGATTGCTCTATAAGCCGAGTGACTGTCTTCATTTGAATTCTGTAATTCGCTAAGAGTAGAACTAACCAAACATGGAACTCTGCTGTATGTATTTCAATGAGTGTTATTTCTCTGCAGGGAAGTTTTGCTGCAATTTAAAATACCAGAGAGAAGGCTCAAATAGACATTTCAGTGCTAAAGTGGAAAGTCTAACCTGAATAAGTTCCCTTTGCCCAAAACTAGATCAAAGTTTAGGGAATAAATCATAAATGGTTATAGGGTTTATATCTTAAATGTTTTGTAATATAAATTTCATCCTTATTTTGCATAGCCACTGCTAATAAACTATGTTAATGGTTCAGATCTTCTGCAGGACACCATGTTAATTTGGCTACTATTTGCCACTCAATATTTATAAGCCACCTGATTAGGTAGCTACTTCAGTCTGTTTCTTTTCCTATCCAAAAAGGAGGTCCTTGATGTTTCCTCAAACTGCTTTTCCACTCTCTTCTGCATGTTGTGCTGAATTAGTTCTCTTAACCCAGGGATGTCAAACTGGCAGCCCGTCGGCCAGATGGTGTCCTGGGCAGGCAACGCCCACCCCAGGTCCGCAAAGGGAAAAAACATTGTGATATGTCATGTGATGGCAATGTGAAGCTGCGAGCTTAACACCCATGTTTTCACCCATTCTGGAGATCACAGTTGCTTTTTATATTTTTCTTCCTTTAGTTTTGGCCGTATTGGCCGTCTGGTCACCAGAGCAGCAGTCTCAAATAATAAAGTCGAAATCGTCGCCATCAATGACCCATTCATTGACCTGAACTACATGGTAATAACCCTCTGTTGTTCTTCACGGGGCCTGAGTTTGTCTGCTTTTTTAAGGCAAAACAAGTTACACATGAACATAAAAATGTCAAAAAATAACACTCCCCTCCAATGTTCTAGAAACTTGTCCCAGTAAGCTAGACTGAGTTCATGTTGTGCGTCTTAATTTCAGATGTACATGTTTAAATATGACTCTACTCATGGCCGCTTCCATGGCAATGTCGCTGCTGAGAATGGAAAACTTGTCATCAACGGACATGCCGTCACTGTTTTCCAAGAGTGAGTGACATCCCTTCCATTCAGGTTTTCTTTACGTGTGTAGTCTATTTCTTGCTTGCAGAATCTTAAGCTGGTGTTTCTCTCTTCTTGCCAGGCGTGATCCTGCAAACATTAAGTGGGGTGAGGCTGGTGCCGAATATGTTGTGGAATCAACTGGTGTTTTCACCACCACAGAGAAAGCTAGTGTAAGTATCTGTTATAGGAGGAAGGAGCACTGTACAAATTTCTGCTGCAAGAAGAGGTATACAGTTCTGATACTGACGGAAAATTTGGATGCCCTCTGGATTAATAAGTGTTTTGTATTCTATTTTTATGAGGGTTGCGAAGAGTGGGACGTGACTATGCAACTGAACAACAAAATTCCATTAACTTTTTTTTAGAATTTTAATGTGTTATGTACATGTGCTCAAAACACTATACCCTGAGGAGGAAGGAGATCCATTGATGAGGTGCTATGAGTGAAACAATATTTTTGGCATTTGGACATGACCACTTTAAATTATCTGCTTAGCCCCCTGAACTGTGAGATAGGTGGCAAATAATTTTTTTATAAATAATAAACAATCAAACATATCCACTATATGAGAAATCCAGAAAAAAAGAATTTACATAGTAATATGTGACTAGGCTGGCTGTCCAGTCTTGGATTATTTGCATTTTTAAAAATACGATGTAAAATGTTACTCTTTTTTCCCTTTATAGGCTCACTTGAAGGGTGGTGCTAAACGTGTTATAATATCTGCCCCATCAGCTGATGCTCCTATGTTTGTAATGGGTGTCAATCATGAGAAATACGACAAATCTTTGAAAGTTGTCAGGTGACTATAGGGGAAAGCAAAGGGAGCGGGGAAGCAAGGCTGTATTGCCAGAATAACCTGGGTTTTCCAAAATGGTGCATGTTCATCCATTGAGTGCTTCCTCATCCTCCTTTTTTCCCTAGCAATGCTTCTTGTACTACCAACTGCCTGGCACCACTGGCCAAGGTCATCAATGACAACTATGGCATTGTGGAAGGTCTTATGGTATGTGAATTGCACAAGCCCTAAATTCCTCTGTTTCTCCAACACCTAAAAAGAAATCAGAATTATGTTTCATAATGGTGGTGAAATGTTAAAGGGGAATGGTGATCGTGTGTGCAAATTCCTTCCTGTGGTACTTGGAATAAAATTTTAACTTCAGGTGATATAAATGGTCTATCCTGCTTCTTCTCCTATTCCAGACCACAGTTCATGCCATCACAGCCACACAGAAGACTGTGGATGGCCCCTCTGGGAAGCTGTGGAGAGATGGCAGAGGAGCAGCTCAAAATATCATCCCAGCATCCACAGGTGCAGCCAAGGCTGTAGGCAAAGTCATTCCTGAGCTGAATGGGTAAGCCTTCTTCCTTCCTGAGCACAAAGTGCAAATGATTGCATCATAGGCCAAAACAAGGACTATGTGTATCTTAACCTGGATCTTTTCCCCCTACATTCACAGGAAGCTCACAGGAATGGCTTTCCGTGTCCCAACTCCAAATGTTTCTGTTGTGGACTTAACATGCCGCTTAGAGAAACCAGTGAGTATTCCTACAGTAGTTCTGAGCCTGCTTTACTGCTTGTACCAAGACTAAGGTTCAAAAATCTAGATCAACAAAGAGATTCAGAAAACTCATGTAATGGTTAACCAGTGTTTAGCAATCCAACTCTGATATAGTCCTTACTTTTCTAGGATTTGGGGAATTTGTTCAAAGTCAGTTATGGGGGTGGGGTTTGCCAGATTGGGAAATGCTGTTCTAAATGTATTGCAATCAAGTTCTTTCTGGCTTAATTTAAGTTACAAGTGAGGAACTTGTGGCCCTCAAGATCTTGAACATGTTTTTTTTTGCTAAGGCTGTTTGAATGGTAGCAGATATTGGTGAGGATGAATTGGCCATCAGCTTGCTACACAATAGGAAATCAGGACAGAATTCAATTGCTTAATACTTCTGTCTCCCTCGCTTGCTTTCTTAGGCGAAGTATGATGATATTAAGAAAGTTATAAAGGCAGCTTCCGAAGGCCCAATGAAGGGTATTCTGGGATACACAGAGGAGCAGGTAAAGTTGAAATTTTTGATGATACAAAAATAACAGTCCATTGGAGTGCTTTGTAACAATTTTGGTAACGTGATTAGAAATTTGGCAATAGTTTTTAGGTATTGTAGACATGACTGACTGTAGTCGTAAAATATGCTTTTTCTACACTGCCTGCAACATGTAAAATGTGGCCATCCAGTACAGCCAATCTAGATTCATTTGATTTGGCTCATATACAAGGAGGCCTAATTTCGAGACTTTGCTCTTCAATGCTTATTATCTTCATGGATTGTAACATCTACTTCTTCTCCCCCAGGTGGTCTCTTCTGACTTCAACGGTGATACCCACTCTTCCATCTTTGATGCAGCTGCTGGCATTGCTCTCAACGATCATTTTGTCAAGCTGATCTCCTGGTAAGAGATGGAAGGGGGTAAATTATGGCTGTTGGCTTATTGGATTTGGGAAGAGTTGAATGTGCAACATTTAATATTCTGCAGAGCAGCAGAGGTGTATGTGGTGGCAAGCAATGGCTTCATGCCGCTGTTTTTACTACTGCTATTTTTCTGAAGACTAAAAGAAACACTCCTTTTTTTCTTAGGTATGATAATGAATTTGGATACAGCAGTCGTGTGGTAGACCTGATGGTTCATATGGCATCTAAGGAGTAAAGACTGTACAGTTTTCTTTTTCTTGCAACTTGGCTCTGTGTCTTGCAGTTAGAGGCACTTTGTTCCATCTGCCTCTGAGGAAGTAGAGAGGCTGGAAGAAACGTGAATGTTTCAGTAACATCTCCCCTCTTAATAAAGTAATCACTGTCTCAAAACAATTTCTTCTCTTGTGTGGCAATATTGAGGTTGTAAATACAAAAGGCGGCTTTCCTAAGGTTAAGATCTAGCTTACATTTTGCAATACACCCACAACATATTTTCAGGCTCCAGGGTGCAGCTGCCATAGCATTACAATTATGAACAATTCTTTTTTAATCCTGGAGTTCATTGGCTTCATTAGAGAAATACATTTAGCACAGGCCTTCATTTTATCCCTCCTAGAATCCATTTCAGAAATCCATTTCAACTTGCATAAATGTACCCAATATTTTAGTGTTATGTTCCTCTAAAGTATATGAATAGTTTTCATCACCCAGTTTGGACATAGACTGGTGATTCTTAAACTCGGCTAAAGTATTAAAATAGCTGAAACTTGTACAGGCTTGCTCCCTTCCACAATCCTGAATAGCTATGCATGAATAAGTGGTTTTATACCTGTAGCTAAAAAACTTCTTTGGACTGAACTAAAGATATTTGGGATGACAAATGATTTCTGTTCCTGCAGAACTGTATGGAATTAGGAAATGCAAATGCTACTCTTACTACGTGAACTTGGGCAAGCTGAAACTGCTATAAGCTTCCTGTAGCAGTGGATTTAATGATATATGCATTTTCAAGGGTGACACATTTTATGGCGGGAAATCCTTGTGGGGGGAATTTTGACCTGTCAGTGAAGGGTGGGTGGTGAGAAAGGCCTTGAATTTCCTAGCTGTAACCCTAGCCCTGTGTCTTGCCCAGTTACATAACAAAGCTGCTGGTTATTGGTTAGTTGATATTTTTGCTGCTAACATCTGTTCTGGAAGAGTGAACATACTACATTTGGTTTTCCTGCTACTTCTTATCTACTCATGTGAGATGGGCATCCCCAGTCTGCACAACCTGCAAACTTTGAATATGATCCATAAAGATGAACAAAGGAGAAAAACTTGCCTGTTTATCTGGAGTCCCTGGGGTTACAAAGTGAGCATTTGGAATCCGGAAGTGAAAACACGAAGATTTGTTACATATTCATGAATAATAAATGAATATCAATGTGATATCATAAAATCGTGAGAAAGTTTTGAAATTCCATACTTCCTTCCAGACATCCTCCCCCCCCCCAGTTATAAATGGGGGGGGGCTAAATAATTGACAAATATGGAATGCATTCTAATGCAGAATTTAATTGCCTTGGTCATTTCTGCCCCCCCAAAAAGGAAAAATGATTTCAGCTTTTTTTCATCGTCCGGTATCTTTGCTTTGAAGTCAGTGTTGTGTTGACCCCTAGTTACTGCCTGGACATTACCTTGCAATTTTCATAAATAAAATAAAACACATTTTAATTAAATAAGAGTTCAATAGAATAAAAGCAATTTAAATTTTGAGAATGGAAAAAGAAAAACAGAAATAATAATAAAGGTACTTCCGATCTTAACAGCAGTTATATGGTATTACATTTTACCTTCTCTAAGTTTGCAACATATTTCCATGATCTCTTCCTAATCATCAAATCCATAAATCTCCAATACATTTTTCCTTCTTTTGGCAAAAAGTTCCACAAGATGTTTCTAGTCACTAAAACATACCCTGATCTTTAAGTAAACTAATTTCGCCATCTCTGATAGTGCTATCATTTTCATCTATAATTCCTCTGTTGTATTTATGAGTTTTTCCTACTATATTTCCAGCCCTAGTAAAGAGTTATGTCATGATTTAAGAAGGCACTTTTTGTTTCAATGATATATTTTTATTTATTCCCACCTTTTTTATTTTTACAAATAACTCAAGGTAGCAAACATATCCAACACACCTTTGTAATCATACTTGATCTCCATATGTAAATAACCTGTTCATATTTTTCAAGTAATACCAGGCCTTCATTACAATTTCTTTCTGAATGTCTGAAATTTTTTAGCTATGACATTGATATGCCTACCACCATGGAGGTTAACTCTTTATTTTTTATTTTTGGTCTTGTCCTGTTTTTTCTCAGCCATGTGATCTTGTGAGCTGGCATTTTGTCTAGCTTGCGATTTATTGAAGATTAAACCTCTAAAAATTTCTATAAGCAAAAAGCTTAAAATGGTAAATTCTATGGCGTATGGTATCACCCTTCCCTCCTCTCTTAGCCCTTGCTTGTAAGATAACGCAGTTGAATTGAACTGTAAGAATGCAAGAAATGTTATACAAATAGCAGTAAGAGGCATCTGCCCCTTTGGAAAAGAGACATGATAAAGCAGTGTACAAATGCAGGTATTAAATTAACTGGTTAGGAAATAACTGGCTACCCATTTGGGAGACAGTAAAGTTATCATCACTGTGCTCCAAACCTTGAAAGCAGTCACAGTGCTAGCCTACAAAGCCAGCACATCTCTACTCCATTTAGCAATTTTTAATGGAATGTAAGCATTGAACTCCACCGAGTTCCTTTAGCTTCAGCTGAAAATCCTCTAGATGGCTCTCCAGGGCAATAAAATGTGATTTAATATGTTGGCAGTTATTGCAAGTCTGGGGGAATCCAGTGTTCCTGGAGTTTTCTGTTTTCTGCAAAATATATATATCCCTACCTGCACCCCACCCTGTAAATAAAGGAAAGGCACGTCATTTATGCCTCCAAACCAGATTTGCCTCTAGCAATGGCATTTCCCAGCCCAGTGAATGTTGCAGCAGCATGTTGAATGTGCGAAGTTCTGCATGAGTTTTGGCTGGGAGAGGGAGAAACGTAGAGCAGAGATGGCTGCAAAGAAAGGAAATGCAGGCTCATCTTAGGACATTATTTTTTAAAATCAGCATTTATGCCCTAAAGTGAATCCCTCCATTCCCCACCATCCAGTCAGAGCTGAAGAAGCTTCTTGGATGAGAAGTGAAATGTGTTCAAAGAAAAAATAAGTCAGTCAAGTTGTCTCAAGAAAAAAAAGCACCTTTTGGGACACCCTTAAGTGACCAGACACTATTTGCAGCATGCTTTCGATTGTGAGGTAAAGATGGATATAGTACAGAGGTAGGCAAAGTTGGCTCTTCTATGACATGTGGACTTCAACTCCCAGAATTCTTGAGCTAGTATGATTGGCTTGGGAATTCTGGGAGTTGAAGGCCACAAGTCATAGAAGAGCCAACTTTGCCTACCCCTGGTATAGTATGAAGTGGAATCTTACAAGTGTAGATTCTATTGCTTTTAAGAAACACGAGAGCTTGTTAGATGCATTAGAAGATTTTAAATAAACTCCTTAGAGGTATGAACTGAACTAGTTTCTCCTTTTTAATCATTGAACAGGCCTAAGAAGAACAACTGATTCTCAGTGAAGATTTAACTATTGTGAAAAATATTTTAAATATGATTTGGGGTGGGTGGGAACCTAAGTAAAACCAAGTTAACCATTTTAAATGTAACTATGCTTTCTGGCACAAGGCGCCACAAGCAACAATTGACATTTGGACATTTGAACAAAGCTAACTATGAATTATGGAGACCAGTGAGGTCTCCCAGTAACTGTTGTGGTTAGCTCTAGCCCAGCTCCTGCCCCAAGGAATGTGGAGGTGGATGTGGGGGAGACATCCACATGTTGCAGGCCTGTTTTGCTTCCAGTAGAATCTGCCGACGAAGTCTCCTCTGACCAAAGAAGTGTGAGTGACAGGGAAGAGGGGAGTTTGGCAGACAGCCCAGGAGGAGATCAGTCATCTGTATCATCCCTGGATTCTGAACAAGAATTAATGACACATCCACTCATGCGTAGAGTGATGCATAGGAGACAACAACTGAAGGATTATTACAAGAGAAAATGAGGCCACCTGTGGTTTGGTGGGGCTCCAGTAATTAATGCTACAGATAAAAGTGCAGTCTGGTGTTTTAGCCTCATGGCAGTTTATCTGATTCATTGTTTCATCAAGATCGTGGTTTTTGCTGTTCAGGATTGTGTGTGTGGACTCTCTGGACTTTAGAATTGGACTCAATTTCCCAGTTATTGGGTGAGCAAATGGATTGCATTTAACCTGTGCCTTGTGTGTACCAGAAAATCCCTTTGACATTTAAAAAGGGAGCTGTTTCTGTTTTTCTGTTTATAAAAACTTTTGGGTTTTCCTTTTATCGTGTGGTGTGTGTCTTCCTGGACTAATTACCCTATAATTACGGGCGGTTGAGACACGCCGGCAGAACAGTAACAAATGGGATTAGTAATAAAAATCTGGCAAAAAGCTCTTGGCTGCTTCAGCAAATGCCAATCTGTATCTGCAACATGGCTTCCTTCCAACCTGTTAAAAAAGAAAGTTCTGCTAAGGGCAAATGCAAATAGAAAATAAAGACATTCCAACCAATCTGATAGCAAATGAGAGCTGAGGGTGAAAAGATGTTTCAGCACTCCAGAGATGTGGGGAAAAAAGCCATTTGGACAGCGCATCTTCTAACTCAGTGGTTCTCAACCTGGGGGTTGGGACCCCACTGGGGGGGTGTCAAATGACCATTTCACAGGGGTTGCCTAAGACAAATTTTTCATAGTGTTAAGAACTAAAGCTTCTATTCTGGTACCTTGGACATATGTTTACAATCCGACCAATCAGGCATTTACAGTGGGGGTGACCCTCTGACCTTCCTGCCAATCAGCTTAAAGCTCTGTTGGGAGAATTGGCTCTAGACT
This sequence comes from Erythrolamprus reginae, assembly GCF_031021105.1. NCBI lineage: Eukaryota > Metazoa > Chordata > Lepidosauria > Squamata > Dipsadidae > Erythrolamprus > Erythrolamprus reginae. The sequence goes on along the minus strand of NC_091951.1, from coordinate 224,214,408 downwards.
TATGGTTGGGTGTCACCACAACATGAGGAACTGTATTAAGGAGTCGCGGCATTAGAAAGGTTGACAACCACTGTTCTAACTGAACTCATCTAAAGATGAGCAACTATTTCATTGGGTACAGGCTACACTGTCAACATGTCCTTGCTCTGATAATGTTCTTCCTCTCAGTGTTCATCTGGAAACAGAAGACTTGATTTTGTGGCTTATGCTCTGCAGCGCTGGAAATCTGCAACCTTTCTTCAGGCTTGTCTCCTTACTCTTATTGTTTAGGACCAACCAAGCACACCTAGATCACTTAGTCTCTTCTCTTCAGGCTTAGCTTCCATCCTTTGAATTAACTTTCCATCCTTCTGTATCTCAAAATCTTTTTAGAGTTTAATGCTCAGAATTAGAAAGGGTTCCCCAGGTGAAGCCTGACCAATTAATTTAGTGGAATTAGTGCTGTCCTTGGAAAGCTTCCTGCACCTTTAAAACAATGGGCTACTACAGCGAATAGATGCAGCATGAGTCAGCATAAGCATTCTGCGCCACTCCTGTAGGAGGACGAGTGGCAGAACCTGGGGGCAGAGTTAAAAGAGGGATCAGCTTGGAATCTCTACATAGCCACAAGAGAACTAAATCCCACCCCCCCTTGAATTCCAGTGACCATTATCTTGTACCAAAATGGTGCTGACCATTAGTTCAGACTATTCCTATGCATAGGAATGGGTAGCAATACATCAGTTTAATTGGACTTTCAGGTGGAGTGGACCTGATATTTCCTGCCTGGCAATTCCTGACCTTTTGCATGTTTCCATGTAATATGTATTGGATGTGAATGCTTGATTTTTAAAAGTTTAATTTTTTAATAATTTTAAATTCATTATCACTATTAATTGGACCTAGAAATTTTTACATGTTGTATTTTTGTTATTGAGATGTTGTGAGCCACCCCAAGTCCACAGAGAGGGGTGGCATATAAGTCCAACTAATAAATAAATAAAATAAATATGTTTTCAGTTGGTTAGTCTGAAGTTCTCAGGACAATCCTTCTCTCCTCTTACACAGTTCATTCCCTCCACCCTTTTCTCACATTCGCACGTGGGGATCAGGTTCTTACCTGCCTTTCTTGTGGGGTTCAGGTTCTTACCTGCCTTTCTTGTGGGGTTCAGGTTCTTACCTGCCTTTCTTGTGGGGTTCAGGTTCTTACCTGACTTGCTCTCTCTTCATAAAGGAGGAGGGCATAGTTCTTAGCTGGGGAGAAGCTTGGGTAAGTCAATCTACAAAATATCTTCTTACAAAAATTTGGAAACTATATTTCTACTGATGCTGCTTAAAACTGTATTTGCCCTTTTAGTTGCCAAGGTCTTTATCATGCATATTGTTACTGACCCAGACATTCCTCATCCTGTCTCTTGATTTGTTTTGCTTCCCCTAAGTAAAGAACTTTCCATTTCTTGCTAATGCGATGTTATTTCGGGCCCGTTTCTCTAACCTATAAATAGTTTGAACGTTTCCATTTTTAGTTTGTTTGCTATTCTAATGAAACCTGTCGTCTACAAATTTTTGATAAGCATTGTGTCATCTTCATCTACTCCATTAATTAAAGTTACCAGTAGTATCAGACCCAAGGCAGAACTCTGTGGCTACAAAAAGTTCTCAACTTACAACAGTTCATTTAGTGACCATTCAAAGTTGCACTAGCACCGAAAAAACTGACTTGTGACCATTTTTCACACTTACAACCTTTGTAGTAGCAACCCATGTGGTTCAAAATTCAAATGCTTGGCAACTGCCTCATATTTGTGATGGTTGCTGTGTCCAGAGGTGAGCTGCTAAGGTGTGCTAGTCCCGGTAGCTCTAAGTGCTAGCAGAGTTCAGCACAATTCTGCTACTGCATGGCCAGGCGCAGTAGCAGAATTGCGCTGGACTCCGCTAGCACTCAGAGCTACCGGAGCGTCACCGTTCCACCTTAGCAGCCCACCTCTGGCTGTGTCCCAGGGTCATGCGATCACCTTTATGCAACTTTCTCACAAGCAAAATCAAAGGGGAAGCCAGATTCACTTAGCAACCATGTTACTAACTTATCAACTGCAGTGTTTCACTTAACAACTGTGGCAAGAAAGGTCATAAAATGGGACAAAACTCACTTAACAAATGTATGACTTAACAGGACTCAGTTGTGGTCATAAGTCAAGGACTACCTGCCTTTATATCTTACTATACTCCAGTTTGATGAGGACTCACTCATAAGAATACTTTAAATATAGTTTTCAAGATGAGCCATTTAACTATAGGTAACAAACTTTCTAATAAAAATATCATGGACACTTAGTATACTTGCTAAAAGTATACTAGAGTATCCTTATAAACTGCCAAGGAATTTATTCAATCAAATACTAAGACAATAGTATTATTGCAGCACTGCAGGCCACTTATAACTAGCAGCACTGCTAGTTATACTGCAGTTCAGCAGTTCAAATCTCACCACCGGCTCAAGGTTGACTCAGCCTTCCATCCTTGTGAGGTGGGTAAAATTAGGACCCAGATTGTTGGGGCTGATATGCTGATTCTGTAAACAGCTTAGAGATGGTTGTAAAAGCACTAGGAAGCTCTATATACGGGTAAGTCTAAGTGCTATTGCTATTATTTTTTAAAATAGTTTTTGTTAAGCAGTTTTAAAAACAACATTAAACACAAACCACACATTCAAAAAAAACCCCATAACTAACATCATATAGTAAAAAATTAATTTTACAGTGTACCATATTGGTGTACATACTATGATTTTATACATCTTATGCTTTAATTTATATTTATTCATATATTTCTCAAATCCTACATATAATTTATTTTTAATATCTAACATCTCATCTAACTATATCCATCTATTACCTTGTTTTCATGTGTCTATGTACATAAATACAAATATCTATAACTGTTTTATTTATTGTCTTACCATTATCTATTAATTTTAAAAGTAAAACGTTCCAGCTAATTATACCATTTGTTCCATATTTTATAAAATTCCATTTCCTCTCTGTCGTGTATTTCCATAGTTAATTTATTAATTTCAGCACATTTTAATATTTTTTTAATTACCATTGTGTTTGAAGGGGCTGTTTCTGATTTCCAATGTTGGGTGTAAATAATTGTAGCTGCTGTTGTTATATGCAGTATAAGATATTGATTATTTTTATTTATCTTCCCTTTTATAATCCCTAACAAAAACAGTTCTGATTTTAGTTCTATTTTTTGTTCTATATTTTCCTCTATTCACCTTTGAAACTTTTTCCAATATTTATTTGCCTCTGGTCAGGTCCACCCCTTTTGGTAGTATGTCCCCTGATCATGCTTACATTTCCAACATTTACCTGTTATATTTGGAGACATTTTCGCCAATCCTGCCAGAGATAGGTGCTATATATACATGTATGTATGTATGTATGTATGTATGTATGTATGTATGTATGTATGTATTTATGTATATGTATATGTATACTGTATGTATATGTATATGTATATGTATATATATATTTGTTTTCGTAGATTTTCACGGGTACAGGTATGACGGCCTTGGTATATTCGGGTTTCTTCCCGTGTAGGATTTGGAAATTTCTGGCGACGTTTCGACGAGGTCTCACTCGTCATCTTCAGGCTGGTGTTTCTGTCCTTGTTCTAAGACGAACACTGCGAGACCTGAGCTGCCTTCCTTCTATAAATACTGGTGGCTGGGTGTGGTCTGATGGCTCAGCAATTGCCTGCTGTGTAGAAACTTCCTGGTGAGTCAGTGGGGTAACATCTGGGGTCATTGATGTAGCTGAGGTATGCTGATTAGTTAATGGTTGTAGATTAGGCGTGATATCCTGAGTAGTTGGAACTTGCAGGCTACTTGATTGTTTTACAATGTGTGTTCTGAGTCTGGTTTCTATGGCTGGGATATGTTTGAGGGCTGGTTTCCAGATGTCTGCTAAGCCGGAGGTATCATCCCGCTTGTTCATATTTTGGGGATGTTTTTCTATCTCGATGACACTACAGCAAAAGAATAATCATGGAAGCCATCGAGATAGAAAAACATTCCCAAAATATGAACAAGCGGGATGATACCTCCGGCTTACCAGACATCTGGAAACCAGCCCTCAAACGTATCCCAGCCATAGAAACCAGACTCAGAACACACATTGTAAAACAATCAAGTAGCCTGCAAGTTCCAACTACTCAGGATATCACGGCTAATCTACAACCATTAACTAATCAGCATACCTCAGCTACATCAACGCCCCCAGATGTTACCCCACTGACTCACCAGGAAGTTTCTACACAGCAGCCTGCCTGCAAATTGTGGCCCTCTATGTTTAATATTCTTTTGTTACTAAGCAATATCCATTCCCTTAGCCATGTTACCACCACTGCCTGATGGTATAGTTCCCAGTCTGGTAGTCCAAAATCTCATTTTTTTTCTTTTATCTTGTAATAGTTTTATTTTTATCCTAGCCTTCTTCCCATTCTAAATAAATTTCAAAATTGTTTTATTTCAATATGTATAAAAATGCTTCTCTAATTTTATTGGAGCAGTTTGAAATAAATAAATAATTTTTGGCATTATATTCACTTTTATAGTGGTTATTTTCACAATTAAAGAACTTTGTAATTTAGTCCCATTTTCCAATTTTTTTTGAATTTTTTGTATCAATTTAGTATAATAGTTATCTTTTATTGAGGAGCATTTTGCTGTCATCCAAATCCCTAGATATTTGCCTTTTTTGCTAACTGAATTCCCAATAGTTTCTCTAATTACTTAACCTGTTATTGTGTGAGATTTTGTGTTATTATTTTTGTTTTGTCTTTGTTTATCTTTAGACCAGCAGCTTTGTCTATTTCCTGCAGTAATTTGGGTCCTGAAATATGAGGTTCTTTGATAATCAATCCAATGTCATCTGTGAACGCTTGTGCCTTATATTTTTGTTTTAAATTTTAAGTTCTTTTATTTCCTGATTTCCTCTTTCCGGTTCAACAATATCTCTAATAGGGGAGGCAGCAGGCATCCTTTTCTAACATCTTTCATTATGCTTATTTTCTCCATCATATCACTGTTGATAATTATTTTAGCCAATTGTAATGAATATATTGCTTCAATCGTTTTGGTGAATTTGCATCGTAAAGAATTTCCAGTTCAAATGATCGAATGCCTTTTGCACATCCACAAATATTAAAGCCAATTGTTTGACTGAATGAACTTTATAACATTCTAATATGTTTATAATCATTGTGTTATTACAAATTTGATGTTTTGGAAGAAATCAATTTTGGTCCAAATGAATAATTTGGTTTAATATTGTTTTTAATCTTTCTGCCATAATTGTCATGAAAATTTTATAGCCCAAATTCAAAAGTGAAATTGGTCTGTAATTTTTTATTGAGCAATTATCCAAATCTTCCTTTGGTATTAATGTTATATATATGCTTCTACCCATGATTTTGGCATTTTGGTGTGTTCTAATACTGTACTTCATTGTATAATTCTAACATTCTTTCTTCCAGTACATTCTGTAGTTTTTTTATTTATCTCTGCTGGTAGACCATTCGGCCCTGGCATTTTGTTGTTTTTCGTTTTTTGATGGCTTCTTTCAACTCCCTAAATGTTATTTTGTGCATCCTCTGGCAAGATTGGCAAATTTTTGTTATCCAAGTAATTCTTGATGTCCTGTTCCTTGATCCATACAGCATTTTAAAGAAGTTTTGAATAATAATCTTTTTTTTCTTCCAGTCAATGTTGAAATTATCCATCTTCATCTTTTAGTTGTTGGATATTTCTTTTTGGGGGGTTTCCCCCCTTAATTTATGGGCCAACCATCTCCCAGATTTATTTGCATATTCAAAATAGTTTTGTTTCATGGCTTTGATATAATGGCTTATTTCCTCCTGGGTTGCCAAATTAATCTTATGCTTAGTTAAATCTTTCCTCTTTCTCCTTTCCTTTGTATTTATTATTTAGTGATTCTTTCTGCATTAATGATTCGTGTTCCTTGAGCTCTGTATTCAAAATTTCCAATGTTTTCCTTTTTTCTTTATTTTTCATTGCTCTATATGCAATTGTCAGCCCTCTCAGATATGCTTTCATTGCATCTGACACATTTTGAGTTGATGTTTGTTCCTTAGTATTTTCTTTGGGAAAAAAGCTAGTTCTCTTTCTATCTTTTGTATATATGCTTTTTCTTTTAAAATGTTTTGACTGAGTAACCATCTGGCTGTTTTTCTTCTCCTTCCTCTCCATTTTATTTTAACTGGAGAAGCCAAGTTAGACTTACTTCCATTGAAATGTGCTGAATACCAGTTATAGCAGAGGCCAAGGACATCTCATATCTGTGAACTTCATTAATGAAGGACTCTACATTTATATTTATGAGCCGGGGTGGCGCAGCAGGTAGAATGCTGTACTGCAGGCCACTGAAGCTGACTTGTAGATCTGAAGGTCAGCAGTTCAAATTTATTTATTTATTTATTTATTTATTTATTTATTTATTTATTTATTTATTTATTTATTTATTTATTTATTTATTTATATGCCGCCCCTCTCCGTAGACTCGGGGCGGCTCACAACAATAACAAGAACAATGTAAAAGACAAATCTAATAATTAAAAAAACACTAAAAACCCCATTATTAAAAGCAAACACACACACAAACATTTGATGTATAAACTGTATAGGCCCGGGGGAGATGCGTCAATTCCCCCATGCCTGACGGCAGAGATGGGTCTTAAGAACTTTACAAAAGGCAAGGAGGGTGTGGGCAGTTCTAATCTCCGGGGGGAGCTGGTTCCAGAGGGTCGGGGCTGCCACAGAGAAGACTCTTCTCCTGGGTCCCGCTAAACGACATTATTTAGTTGACGGGACCCGGAGAAGGCCAACTCTATGGGACCTAACCGGTCGCTGGGATTCATGCGGCAGAAGGCGGTCCCGGAGGTCAATAATTCCCCCCCCCAGGGTTATAGACGGACAGATGGAAAGGACCCACAGCCACTCCGTCTTATCCGGGTTGAGTTTGAGTCTGTTGACACCCATCCAGACCCCAACAGCCTCCAGGCACCGGCACATCACTTCCACTGCTTCATTGACTGGACATGGGGTGGAGATGTACAACTGGGTATCATCTGCATACTGATGATACCTCACCCCATGCCCTTGGATGATCTCACCCAGCGGTTTCATGTAGATATTAAATAGCAGGGGGCAGAGGACCGACCCCTGAGGCACCCCACACGGGAGAAACCTAGAGGTCGACCTCTGACCCCCCACTAACACCGACTGCGACCGACCAGAGAGGTAGGAGGAGAACCACTGGAGAACAGTGCCTTCTACTCCCAACCCCTCCAGCCAGCACAGAAGGATTCCATGGTCGATGATATCGAAAGCCGCTGAGAGGTCAAGAAGCACCAGGACAGAGGACAAGCCTCTGTCCCGGGCCCGCCAGAGATCATCCATCAGCGCGACCAAAGCAGTTTCCGTGCTGTAGCCAGGCCTGAATCCTGACTGTTGAGGGCCTTGGCTTCTTCCAAGGACCGCTGGAGCTGGAGCGCCACCACCTTCTCAACAACCTTCCCCATAAAGGGAAGGTTGGAGATTGGTCGGTAGTTGTTGAGAATGGCTGGGTCCAGGGAAGGTTTCTTGAGGAGGGGGCGCACAAGTGCCTCCTTGTAGGGATCCGGAAAGGACCCCCTCCCCAAAGAAGCATTGACAATTTCCTGGACCCCGCTCTGTGTCACCTCCCTGCTGGCCGAAACCAGCCAGGAGGGACACGGATCCAGTAAACAGGTGGCGGAACTCACAGCTCCAATGGCCTTGTCCACTTCATCAGATGTCACCAGATCAAACTCTTCCCAGACAGGTGGACAAGTACGTGCCCCAGTCACCTCGACTGACTCGTTGTCAGTTGACTCTGTATTCAAATTGGAGTCGAGGTCCGCTCGGATCCGAGTGATTTTATCAGCGAAAAACGTGTTAAATTCCTCGGCACTACTCTGCAAGGGCTCCCCAACTCCCCCCTGGTTAAGAAGGGAGCGGGTCACCCTAAACAGAGCGGCCGGTCTCATCACTGGCTCAAGGTTGACTCAGCCATCCATCCTTCCAAGGTGGGTAAAATGAGGACCAGGATTGTGGGGGCAATAGCCTAGCTCATTTAAAAAAGTGCTATTGCTAACATGTTGTAAGCCGCCCTGAGTCTAAGGAGAAGGGCGGCATAAAAATCGAATAAATAGATAGATAGATAGATAGATAGATAGATAGATAGATAGATAGATAGATAGATAAATAAAGGCCCCAAATCTCCCATTAACGTTCACTGGATTGCCTTAATTTCCTATTGCTATGTGAAATACAGTATTTTGCTACTACTCAATGTTTACCACCTTTACGATGTCACATTCTCTGTCTATCAAACTTAGAAAATCCAATGCGCTGTATGTTCCCCTCTTAAGAGATATTTCCCTGTTTGTATCATGGATTTAAATTTAGGAGGTTTTGCATCAATGTCTCATTCACCATTGTCCCATCTGGAATTTTATTGCTCGTTCACCTTATCTGGAGGTTTGTGTGGTTTGTCAAATACCCTTGGGAATAATTTGGGATCATCTGAAAACCCACCCTTTCATTGCATATCTTTTAAAAAACGTGGCTCCGTGAGATGAACACATTTCGGAAACAAACTCACTAACAACAGCTGTTGAAAAAAGGAAGGTAACCATTTAATGTTCTTATTTCCAGACATGACACATCACATATGACTTCTGCGCCAGAAGGCCACAGCCAAGCAAGGCAAGGACAGAGCGGAGGTGGAGGGATTGGGTTCTTTCTGTGTCTCCACAACAACCGACTGTCACTATTGTGTACATTGTGGCCTGGAGGGAGGGCTCTCCTAGCCCAGCCTCCGGTTCACTTGGCACCAAGAGAAAGTTCAGTTTTGCTGAACTGAGGCAGACCCCGCTTGCATACGTGGAGCAGGGGGAGGAGAGTCACGTACGTTTGGAGGCTGCAAGGAAGATGGGGCTTCATAAGGCAAATCTTCAGGGCGCCAGATACATTTAGATGGGAGCCTCCCCACACAAGCAATGGCAAGAAGGAAGGAGTAGGAAGGGGTGGGAAAGAGCTGGGACATCTCCTTGCCCTGGGCGTCTTGGTTGGCTCCATGTTCAAGTAGGGAGGGCATGAGTGGCAGAATTCTAGGAGCAGCTTCTTGACTCTTTCTGCCCCTCAGAGCTTTAGCTCGGACAAATCTCCCCCACACTCCCGGGACAGGAGGGGGACACGCAGAGGGGACAAAGCCTCCCTCATTATCTTATTGAGGCATCACTTGGGAGGTCATGATCGGACTCCTCTGTTTCCTCGTTTGGGGCCGATTCACAGTTCGGTACCGGAGTAAAAGCAGGAGATTTTCTGAAAGAAAAAAAGGGCGGGGGGGTCACACGGGCACTAGGGCTAGGAGGAGGAGAGGAGAGAGGCCTCCAAAGGGGTCAGACACAGGGCTCGAGAAGCATCAGGCCATAGGACAGGGCACAGGTCGCATGGAGAGACTCGGCTGAAGCGTTAGTGTGGCTTCATAACTAGAGCGGACACTGTCGAAGAGCACAAAGAGAGGAAACTCAGGTGGGCAGGTGGGAGCTTCATTGGGTGCTCGCTAAGCTTAGGATTACAGTTGGATGGGAAAGTCAGAAGAGTTTTCCCCAGCCCAGTGCTGCATTGAATTCATTGTCCCACAAGCTAATGCAAAGGCCCGGCCGATCAGTGGTGCTTCTTTTTTCCGATGAGAGTTGTCGTTCGACAGCGATTGCATCTGACAAAACTGCATCACCTTCTAGAGACACATGGCACGAAACACAACTCCTGCAAGTCTGCAAGGGGGGGTTACAGCCAGTCACTCAGAATCCAGCTCAGGTTTGCCATCACCCCCCCTTTGAGGTGCTCCCATAACAGAGAAGGGAACTCCAGAGGTCCATGTTGCCTGGTCTCACCTCTTGGTGCTATCTGGAGAACTCGTGTGATCTAACCCCTCCCCGCTCCCTACGCCATCAAGGATTACAACATGGCTGTGCTATAGCCACTCATCCCGTGCTCACTTACCTATCTCCGGACTGGGTGATGAGGCGACGACAGGTCTCCATCTGCACGTCTAACCCACGCTTCATGCTGCACATCTCCATGTATTCGTGAAGATGCCGGTTCATGTCGTTCTTTGCTGTTGCTAATTCCAGCTAAATAAAAGGGTAGCAACACAGGGGATCATTCTGCCGACAATATTGGGGTCATTACGCTATCTCCTACTGTTCTCAAAAGGCCTGGTTGCACCTATATTATTGGCCAGGCAAATATTCATTCATTTATTCATTTGTTAGGTTTCTATGCCGCTCTTCTCAGGGCCGCTTACAACATAATAAATACAAGTAGGAACCTAATATTAAAATACTACAATAACTAAAAAAAAAAATCAGAACCCCATTTATCCTAAAACAACCATCCACATTCATCTAATCCAGTGGTTTTCAACCTTTTTTGAGCCACGGCACATTTTTTACATTTACAAAACCATGGGGCACATTGAGGGGGGGGGGGCGGCTAAAAAAAAGTTTGGACAAAAAAATTCTCTTCCTTTCGCTCTATTTCTCTCTCCCTCTTATTTCTTTCTCCATCCCTTTCTTTCTCTCTTCCTTCTTTCCTCTTTTTTGCTCTTTCTCTCCCTCCCTACCTCCCTCTATGTCTTCCTCTCTCCCACCTTCCCTCCCTCCCTCTCTCTTTCTTTCTCTCTCTTGCTCTCTCTTTCTTTCTTTCTCTCTCTTGCTTGCTTTCTCGTTTTCTTTCTCTCTCCTGCTCTTTCTTTCTTTCGCTTTCTTTCTTTCTCTTGTTTTCTTTCTCTCTCTGAGCTTCGCGGCACACCTGACCATGTCTTGCGGCACATTAGTGTGCCACGGCACACTGGTTGAAAAACACTGATCTAATCTAATCACTCATAGCATCGGCCGGAGTTAGGTCTCAGCACTCATGGCCCCCATGCCTCTTCAAAGCTTTGCAAAAGGCCAGGAGCAGTGATGGGCTCCTACGGGAACGGTAAGGAACGCAGTTCCGGTAGCAAAATTTGGAGCTCCACCCCAGAGCACCCAATTTGCACTGAAAGATGTTGAAACAAAATGCATAAGCCTTGCCCACAGTGTGGTAGTAAAAACTTTGGTAGCCCATCACTGGCCAGGAGGGAAGGGGCAGTACATATGCCTTAAACTCCATATAGCCTAAAGACACAAGGTAGGTTTCAGGATGTCAGCTATGGAAGGAATTTAATCCAGTGGTGAAATCCATTTTTTTTACTACCAGTTCTGTGGGTGAGGCTTGGTGGGCATGGCAGGGGAAGGATACTGCAAAATCTCCATTCCCATCCTACTCTGGGGCTAGACAGAGGTGGTATTTGCTGGTTCTCTGAATTAGTCAAGCTAGTTATATTCCTTTATACCACGCTGTATCTAAACTTTGTCGCATATACACACACACACACACATAATTTCCCTTGTGATTGTCCTTCACTGAAAGGCTTCTTCCATTTGGACATAAAAACTGATTTTCATCAGAGCCATGCTCTAGTGAGACGAAGAAATAGGCTACTCTATGTTCTAGAGAGTTGCCATTTGGCCAAAACTAATTGGACACCCAGTGTTAAAGGATATTCCTTTTTAGACAAATTCTTTTGGAATTTTGAAAGTCCAGACCATAGGTCTTCAAACTTGGCAACTTTAAGACTTGTGGACTTCAGCTCCCAGAATTCTCCAGCCAGCATGCTGGCTGGAGAATTCTGGGAGCTGAAGTCCACAAGTCTTAAAGTTGCCAAGTTTGAAGACCTATGGTCCAGACATTATACCAATTCAGTTTTTGTTTTAACCAAGATATGCCAAACAAATCAGAAGTTGCTTTATACATAATTCTAGGTCAAAATCAAACCACATTATGCATTATGTAAACCAATTGGCAAGTTCCCATGGGTAATTTATTTAAGTGGTACATGCATTTGTTTCCCCCCCTTTTCAATAACCTTTTTTTCTTTTTCTAGAGAAAGTTAATTGCTTTCTTTCATTATTATTTTTCTTTTTGCCATTGCCATTTAGCTTTTTTAAGCCATGACATTGGCACTGGGCTATGCCAATGATAATAAATATGCCAGCCTGTCAGCTTTATACTTGACAAGGTGAAGGCAACTTGTGTTTCTCTTGCTTCCAAACCTGTCAGATATTTTTCTTTCCCCACCTCAATTTGGTCAATGGTTTCCTGATACTCCTTCTCTCTGCTTTTGAAGAGTGACTCTGTGTCCTTGATCACCTTCTCCAAACTGTCATCTGATTGCTGAAGAAAGAGAGAGAGAGAACAGACGCCATTCATGGAAACCAAAGTTAGAGAAGTCGTTCTTATCACATGGCAGATCTTATAACCATTATTTCTCTTTTAAAAAATCATTTATTATGTTGTTTCCAGAAAGGAAACTTCCATGAGGCTAAAACACCAGGCTGCACTTTTATCTGTAGCACTAATTACAGCAGCCCCATCCAACCACAGGTGGCCTCATTTTCTCTTGTAATAATCCTTCAGTTGTTGTCTCCTATGCATCACTGTATGCATGCATGGATGTGTCATTCATTCTTGTTCAGAATCCAGGGATGATACAGATGACTGATCTCCTCCTGGGCTGTCTGCCAAACTCCCCTCTTCCCTGTCACTCACGCTTCCTTGGTCAGAGGAGACTTCGTCGGCAGATTCTACTGGAAGCAAAACAGGCCTGCGGCATGTGGATGTCTCCCCCACATCCACCTGCACATTCCTTGGGGCAGGAGCTGGGCCAGAGCTAACCACAACAGAAGCATTTATGGATTGATTGATTGATTGGATTGGATTGGTTGAATGACTTTCAACCAGTCACTCATTCAGTCCAACCAACTTTCCAGCATTGTGGGTTGTGGTAAAAAAATAAGAGGTGAGGTATCTATTAATGCTACCTTCAGCCCCTCCTGGAGGAAAATAGGGATATAAATTAATTAATAAATCAGCAATAAACTGTAACAACAACAACAACAACAACAACAACAACAACACCTTATAAAGAGATTTTCATTCTCTGAGATCCATTTGTCAGGTGTATAGGAAAAGGGGTTCTGTTGGGGTTATTTTTTAATACTTTTACCTCTTTACTTCTCAGGAAATTAATTTCCTCTTCAGCCAGATTTTTCTTCCAGTTAGAGCTAATTTATACTATTTTAATTGTTTTTATATTATATCAGGTTTCATTATTAATTTATTGCTTTTAGTTGCATAATGAGTGCATCAACTGATAATCTATTTCTTACTTACTAATGCTTGGCCCAGCGATATGGTCCTGTCTCCAAAGACAAAACAATTCTACAAACACAGTACAAAGACTGAGTCTCACGTCTTAGAAAATAAGCTATAGTCTGTCACATGCTGGCATTTCTAACTTTATACTCTTCACATACACAGGATCGTTGTCTGAGAACCTATTTCTGCATCAGCTGACAAGCGCATCATTCAGAAATATAAGCAATCCTGGAACTATTCATAACAGAATTCCAACCCAAACATTGTACAAGATGAGCAACAAATTACTTTGTTAGCCACCCTTTCAAGAAATCAGAGAAATAAATTTAGAGACTTCAAAGTACATATAATTGTCTTCTTTCTCTACTAGAAGATAGATGGGCTCACTTATATGTGACTAGATTGTTCTGTCCCAGCTATGGACCAGAAAGAATGTAGCACACATGCAGTTTGTTCAAACCTATGTTTACTCAATTAACGGCTACTAATAAACTTGCTTAGTAGTTGACACACACAAACACAAGTTAAAGCAGTCTTTTATTGAAAAATGAGCTGTTAATTAAATGGCATTAACAGCTAGCAGAAGTCCATAAAGTCATAAATTAAGTCTAAGCAATTAGTCCTGGATATCTCAAGAAGCTTAAAAGTATTGGCAAAATGCCCAGAAGCAGTCCGCAGGAAGGATGCCAAAACAAATAAACTGAGCAGACATTTTCAAACCACGAAGGTATCTGAACAAACAAATATTGTTTCCTGCAGAGTTTTTGCTGTCATAGTCATCTCTTAAGTAGGCTAGGGGAGTGGCCAATTAGCCCCAAGCCTTACTCCCAAGGAGACCTCCTCCTGAGTAGCCATTCCTGCCTTTTGGCAGCTTTCCGTGCTCATGCATTAAGAAGAGGCTCCTCCCCTTCTTCCTCATCACTGATGTGAGGTGCTGGAGATTCCGAAGGCCCTGGCTGAACCTCAGCCTCTGGCAGCGAGTCCTCACCAGTCTCCTCACTATCCAACTTGGGTGTCAGCTGCATAGGCCACTGACACATCACCACATCGGCCTCTTCTCGGCAGGGATCCACTGCCAGCTGCATGGGCTGCTGGCAGGTCACAACACAGATAGCAACTTTTCATTATACGAGAGAATGGGTGCTTAAGTGTTCAGAGTGTACAAAGAACATTGTATTATATGTACCTTTCCTGGGGAATGTTATTGCTCCAGAAATCTATGTTCTTCCCATACTGAGGAACTTCTGTTCCTAGAAGACCTGTATTTCCCCTGAGCCTTAGGTTGCAATGGATGGAACCTCTAGCTAAACGTGTCTTGGTCTGTGTTTTTGTACAGAGTAACTGGAACCCATCTTTGCATTGTGGGGGATTTTTCTGTTTATTATATTGTCAGCTGTGTCACGTTGTGTATTGCCAGCCCTAGAGACATTCAGAGACATTCAGTAATTAAGTAGTTAACTCTGTTTATGTTAGTTTAGCTCCGCCCATTATGATGTAAAATCCTGTCTGGACTGCCAGCATCACTTCCTTTCTTCTTGGGAAGAATCCATCTTTTTCTAAGTCTTTAACAATGTAAGACGCATAGAAATTGCCTGGGATCAGGCATAGCTATTTTCTTTGTTTTCTTAATAAAAGTAACTTCGTTTGAAAGCCGTTTCTGTAACTTAATCCATCGCCTCCAGATTTGATTCATTATAGCTCACGCGGGCTGTAATTTATCTACAAAATCTGACAAGCTGCCCAGAGTTGTTATGGAATTTGAAATAAATAAACTTTCCAAGAAGAGACTGTTTTTCTCCTTACTTTGTGTTGTATATACTCCTGGTCACTTGGAGGATGGCGAAGAGGTTGCTGACTCTGATACAGATAGTGTTTATGAATGAGTGGCAGGTCCTGGGTTACAGGTGTCAGAACAGATGGGAGGCCAGCCACAGGATGTTGCTATGAGTCCTGACTCCAGTGAAGAAGAGACAGATAATAGATCCGCATTTCAGGAGGGTGCAAAGGCGCAGGGAACAAGTGTTAGGGAAGAGATATTAAGGGGAGGAACGGGTTAATTACTGAAGTGATTTATTCATCACGTCCGGGTGCCAACAGGGAAGAAGGGTGGAGTTTTCAATGTTGTAAATCCATCATGGACATGTGCTGGTATGGCTATGAAGTAAGTTAGTTTATTCTCTGCTATTTAACAGCTGTTCTTAGTGCTTTGAACTACGCTGCCTAGACATAAATCTTAAGATAAGGGAGGAGGCCTGGAGTGCTTTGGTGTGCTTTGGTGTGCTCTAATTGTTAAGATAAGAGAGGAAGGAATGTGACTGCCTGTAATGCATTTTGAATACGGAGGAGAGGAGAAGTAAAGATGGAGTTTTTGTTTATGAAATCCTGCATTCACTAAGCGTTATTTCCAATTTAACCAAAGTTCTAACCAGAATCCAGAACACTTTGTGGGCAGTAGTAGTTTCTAAAACCCTTTGCTTCTGGTTCACGTGCATGCCTATGATGCTACTGCACATGCACAGAAAATTCTGCATATGCGCAAAAGCTTCCCGGGCAGGTGGGCAGAGCCTCCCACCGGTGGCACTACTGGTTCTTAGGACTGGACCAAATTGAGAGCAACCTACTGCTCTTTGCGGGTCATAGTTTATCTTACCTCAAAGCAAGGGCAAAATCTTGATAATGAAGGGATTCCCAATGATCAGACAATCCAACTTTAAATAACCTGATGAGCTCATTGCTCTTTTTAAAAAAAGGATATTCAAATATGTATCTGAAACCAAAGGCATCTAGTTATTCAAACAACTTGGTCAGAAAGTTGATGTGTCTTCTATACACGTGTGAACATGTGCCAAACGCACAGCGAATGCTGGCTGGGGAATTCTGGGAGTTGAAGTCCAGATATCTTCAAGTTGCCAAGGTTGGGAAACACTGCTTTACAGCACTCTCTGGATGGTTTACAATGTCAACATATTTCCCCCAACAAAATCTAGGACTTCATTTTACTAACATCAGAAGGACGGAAGGCTAACTCAACCGTGAGCTGGTCAAGATCGAACTCCTGCCAGTGAGCAGACTTAGCCTGTAATATTTCATTCTAACCACTGCGCCACCACGGTCCAACCCCCTCAGTGTAGAAATGAGTCAAAGAGCCCAGTAAACAATAGGAGAGATGTCATGTAGAACTGAACGGGACTGAATCTGGAGGTGACAAAAAGGACTGCTTAGGAGACAGAAGCTGTATGTTACCTCTCCTTGTGCCTCAGCAGCAGCAATAGCATAGCCAGAGAAATCTTCCCACAACAGCAGCGTTTCTTCAGTCTCCTCCCAAGTGAGGCTGTCACAGTCATCTTCAAAATCATATTCCCTCCTGAGGATAAATTGTAAATCAGTGGCGAGATCAAGTAGAAAATGCTGTAACAAAATAAGTGACTTCCATATTTCCTAGTACAGTATTTCCTGTTGTGGTTCAGTCTGGGACCCCTCCGGGAATGGCTGACCTTCTGTCGGTTTCCAGCTCAGAGGGAGAGGCTGAGGAACAGGAGGTGCAGACTGACGAGGAAGAGGAATCCCAGGCTGAAGAAGAAGGACAGCCAGAGTCCCACCAGGGGGAGCTCTCCCCAGCAAGCAGCCTGGATTCCTTAGGGGAAAATGCTCAAGACATCATAGATATGCGACAAAGGAGAGCTAATCAGAGACGGACTCAATTGGCTAAGTATTTCCAGCATTAGAGGTCACAGCTGAGTTTGGGTGTGGTGCTCTTGGGAAAGGATAAAAGGCGGACCCACCCTTCCTGGCTTGTGGAGTTTTATCTTGGAGATTCGTGAGACCTGTTTGTGAACTTTGGTGGCTTACAATCCTGGTTTGTGCCTTGGACTATTGAAACTTTGGGGGGGGGGGGGTGCCAGCAAGAAGCTTGTGGTATTGACTGGACATCAGGACCCTGCTGTAACGTATTATAGCCTGTCTGTTGTGAAGACAGGTTTTCCTTTGTGCTTATTTTTTCCAGCTATAAAATACTTTTGGCTTTTACCAGAGTGTCTGGCTGTTTTTTCAGTTGGTGTTGAGGTCTGGGAAAACCCAGACAGAACAATTTCCCAACCTTTTTTGAGCCGCGGCACATTATTCATATTTTCAAAATCCTGGGGAACATTTTGGGGGGGGGCGGGGCTAAAAACAGTTTGGACAAAAAAATCTTTCTCTTCCTCCCTTTCACTCTATTTCTCCCTCCCTCTTTCTCTCTCTTCCTTCCTTCCCTTCTTTCTCTCTCTCCATCCCTCTTTCTTTCTCTCTTCCTTCCTCTCTTTTTTGCTCTTTCTCTCTCCCTCCTTCCTTCCCTATATGTCTTTCTCTCTCCCTCCTTCCCCCCTCTCTTGCTCTCTCACTCTTGCTTTCTTTCTCTTTCTCTCTCTCTCTCGCTATCTCTCTCTTGCTATCTCTCTCTTGCTATCTCTCGTGCCAGCCACGCAATGCCAGCATGTACGGCGTACAGCAACATGTCCAGTCGCCGCCGTCGGTGCCTCCGTTCCGGAGGTCTGCCTCACAGCTGACCATCCTGCCGCCGCCCCACGGCTACTGCCTGGTGCCTCTGCTGCCGCTGCCCTCCCACTACCGACACCCTCCCGCCGGGCCCCAAAGCTCACCTGCTGCCGCCGCCAGGGAAGCTCCAGCTGGGTGGGGCGCTGCAGCTGCTAGAAAACTTGGAAGGCGCAAAGAAGGAAGCTCTCACAAGTTTTTGCTCTTCGCAGTCTCAGCAAAAAGCTGAGCTTCCTTCTTTGCGGCACACCTGGCCATGTCTCGCAGCACACTAGTGTGCCGCGGCACACTGGTTGGGAAACACTGTCCTAGTAGACACTCCAGGTTTGGGGGAAACTTTCCAGCCCTCTCTAATTCTGGAATGGATGTTTCTTGCAAGTGCAATCCAGGAGTTACAGCAATTTGGTACCGGTCCCTCTTTCCCAGTACACACAGATGGAAAGCTTCCAACATGAAGTTGTTTTCTCCAAGCAACTCCTTCAAAAGGAAACATCTATGTGTTCTGTCCCCACAAAGAACGCAACCCCCAATTTGTATGAACTTATTTAATCCAAACACCACTACTAATAAATTAGTAGTAAATATGCACACATCAATCTACGAGCAGTCTTTTTTAGCAAGCAGCCAATTACTAATTAATCTTCATTAATAGCTGGTATCAGTTGAAAGAGTAAGCAGAGCAATTTAGGTCCTGATATCTTATGTAGCTTCGGAGAGCTGGCAAAATGTCTAGAGGTAGTTCTTGATAACAGAAATGGCAGCAGAGAAAACAAAGCAGAAGTCTTTAGACATGGAGCAGACTATGATCAGATTGTTTTCTAAATGTTCTCTGCAGCTTTTCAGCTGCCTCTGATGTCCTTAAATAGGCTAGGGGAGTGGCCAATTAGCCCCCAGTCTTACTCCTGAGGAGATCTCCTCTGGAATAACCATTCCTGTCTCTTGGCAGTTCTGCGGGCTCTTGCATCAAGAAGAGAAGAAGCCTCTTCTTTCTCATCGCTGCTATGAAGTGCTGGAGGTTTCAAAGGTCCTGGTTGTACCTCTGCCTCTGGCACCAAGTCCTCGCCAGCCTCCTCATTGTCTGACTCGGGTACTAACTGCACAGATCGCTGGTGCATCACCAAGTCAGTCTGCTCTTGAACAGGATCCGCTATGGGCTGCTGGTGGGCCACAACTCTATATGATTCTTGAATGGTCCCACAAACTGTATAGAGCAGAGATCTCCAACTTTGGCAATTTTAAGACTTGTGGACTTCAACTCCCAGAGTTCCTCAGCCAGCTTTGCTTTGCTGAGGAAATCTGGGAGTTGAAGTCCGCAAGTCTTAAAGTAGCCAAAGTTGGAGACCCTGGTAAGAGGCTATTCCCCTTTCCAGAACAAATTCAATTTTACAAAGTTACAGGATAAGGGAAGAGCCGCTTATATTTATTTATTTTTAAATGACCCTTGTTTTTACAATAACAAGATTAAAATTCAGTAGTGCTGTTTAAAAAGCTTGTTTTCAGAAACCACTCAGGCAACCCTGAACTTGAGTTTGGTGCCTCTCTTTCCCTATCCCGCTGCAGGCAGGCGTCACTCACAGCTGATTCAGCATCCTCTGCATCTCTTCATTGATGCTCGCGGTGGTCTCATCCTCTTCTTCGTCCTCTGCTTTTTTGGGGGCCTCGCTCTCAGAGATGGAGGTGTCTTCATCACTGACCAGCTTTCGCTCCCGTTTCCGCCCCACTGTAGCTGGGACCTTAATGGGAGATAAGTGCAGAGACTACAGAACGAAGTTGGGTTGGAGATCGTAGGTGGATGGGTGAAAAGAGATGCAAAGGATGATGGGATGGAATGGAATGGGATGGAATGGGATGGGAGAGAGAGAAAAGGGTAGATAGATAGAGAGGCAGGTAGAAAGACAAAGGAAGAGAGAGAGAGAAGCTTATTATGACCAAGTTAAGATGATATGATGACTAAAGTGCAAGATTAGGAACTTTGATTTTTTTTTTAAATTAAAAGCTAAGCAGCTGAAGATGGAATCGGATGGGGGTTCATATAAAGGAACTCAAATCACACATCAGAGATGGAGGCAAGAAGACAAAACAAGACATACGTAGAAGGAGAATAATGCCAGGATTTGCAGTTAAGTTTTATTTGAAAGAAAAAGCTTCTAACTTAGATATTTTTTTCCAGCTTTAATGAAAATAAAAACTAACCAACTGCTTCTGTAAAGGAAGAAGAGAAAGAAGAATGTGTGCAAAGTAGTGCCAGAAAGTGAGCAAGTGAATAAGACAAAGAAAGAAAGAAAAAGAGGGTGGGGAGGAGAGGAGAGAGACGGCGTTAGAGAGAGACACACATGCTTTGTACCATGTCTCCCTCTCCGGCAACTTTTCCCCAGAGACGGCGTACCAAAACTGGATGGAGAGACGTTCTGGAGCTCCCTTTGTGGGAGTTGCCCTCCAATTCAAACAGGCCTGCCTGATTCTGCCATAGACAGAGGTGAACACATGGGATGAAGGTAGAGTGATGGGGACTTTTGCCCTTAGATGTTTTGGCTCCAGATGGGAAGGGAATTGGGCGCCTCTCACCTGAAACATCTTGATCATGTCCTCGCAGTTGCGCTGTTGGGCTACATCACACAATTTAGCTGTGATGTCGATACGTCGGCAAATGTCCATGTCTACCTTCATGGCCTTCTCTTGGATCTTGGTGTCCAGGTCACTAAGATTCTTAACAAGGCAGAAGAAACAAACAAGAGAGAATAATTAGGCCAATCTCCCTCTGCAGCCTCCAGCACAAATTATTCTGGTTTGGAGGTCTCATTTGGGAACGAGGTAGGGAAGGGAACAAGGGCATCATGCTTTATAGCCAGACATTTGATTGTTCTCCCAGTATTGTGGCAGTCTGTAATTATTCATTTGCTGTCTCTTCCCAGCCCTGAAATAAGTTTAATATTTAATTTCAATTTTTGGATTTAAGACACTGAGTAACTCCAATTGACTCTGGGAGGCTCAAAACATTAAAACAAGGTACCAAAAATAGAAATCAAAATAGAGACATTGAACATTAGAGAAGATGGTGAATCCAGACACCACTAAACAAACATCTCATGTTACCCAATAATAGCAATGGCATTTAGACTTATATACCGCTTTCACAGTGCTTTACACCCCTCTCTAAGTGGGGAGAGTAAGTATATTGCCCCCAACAATCTGGGTCCCCATTTTACTGGCCTTGGAAGGATGGAAGGCTGAGTCAACTTTGAGCCTACTGAGATTCGATCTGCCAAATTGCTGGCAGCCGATGATCAGCAGAAGTAGGTTGCAGTAGTGCACTCTAACCACTGCACCACCGAGGCTCATTTAGGGTTCCCATCACTAGACCAAAGCCTTGGAGAAGAGCCAGGAACACCATCAGGAATCAGTTGGCTTAGGGGGTCTGCCTGGAGAGGGAGTAGCATGCTCACATTACTCATCAGTCCTTTGAAAATGACCAGCTCTGCTTTTAGCTTCTCCACCTTCATGGTCAGCTCCTCTTGACATGCTTCTGCTTCTTGGGCTTCCTGGTTGAGAAACGGAGGAGACGTACGGATGAAAATGGAAACCAAGACCGAGACAGAGGCAAGAGAGTGGGAAGAAGAGGAAGTAGCCCTTACCTCGTGTAGCTCAGTCACTTGGTCCTGCAGCTGAACCCGCAACGTGTACTCCTCTTCCCACCTGAGAAGTCGAATAGGACAAGGCTATGACAGTGGATTTGAGCCCAGAGGGTGTCATGATGTAAAAACAACCCTCCCTGACTCCTTGCTCCCTGGCGCAACCTGGTCCCAGCAGAGGAACTTTAAATGGATGTCATCTACAGCAGGGCTCTCCAACCATGGCAACTTTAAACCTCGGCGGACTTCAACTCCCAGAATTCTCCAGCCAGCAAAGCTCAAAGCTCAGTAGGCTCAAAGCTGGCTGGAGAATTCTGGGAGTTGAAGTCCGCCGAGGTTTAAAGTTTGCCATGGTTGGAGATCTAGAGAACAGAAGTGTTGCAAATAAGCAGAGTTACCCCACTGGAATGTGTTCCTATGACAGGTGGGAGTCTCACCCCACATACTAATCTCATCTTGATCTGGGTTCACTGGCTACTCTCCCCCGCTCCGTTGAGGAGAGTAACCACAAACTATGTTTAGTAACTGCTGCACACTCAGAATATACAGTCATGACAGATGGCCCCCGCCTTTCATCCCTGCAATGCCGGATCAGGCCGATGGGCATGTCTAAATGCAGGAGTTTTCCTCTCCTTTCTCCCGCATCTATACCTGGCACTCAGCTGTCTCTGGCCTACGGAGTATCAATTTTCCAATGCCAACTAACTAGAGCAAATGCTTCAGGGCCATTCTCATCTCTGAAGGGTGTTAAAATCCGCCACAAGAGCCTTTGTTTGCAACATCGAAGCAATTCAATCCCATTCTAGTTGCAGCACATTCCCTGGCAGAATTAGTAGAAAGCTTTGGACTGAGAAGAAAATGGCAGTCAAATGCAACTCTACAAGGGAAAGGGAGCAGAACAGAAAGAGAGCCGCCCCGAGTCCTCAGAAAGGAGCGGCATATAAACCCAATCCAATCCATCAAATCAATCAATCAATCCATCAATCAATCAATCAATCAATCAATCAGAGATTTTGGAAAACCCAAGTGCGAAG
The DNA here is from genome assembly GCF_031021105.1 of Erythrolamprus reginae. Taxonomy (NCBI): domain Eukaryota; kingdom Metazoa; phylum Chordata; class Lepidosauria; order Squamata; family Dipsadidae; genus Erythrolamprus; species Erythrolamprus reginae. The sequence continues at coordinate 224,191,879 of NC_091951.1, read as the reverse complement.
TACCAGAATCTGAAAATTTCAGAAATTAAAATTTTTATCCCAGCCAGTAGTAGGTTTCAATTTTTTTTAAACTACCAGTCTCTGATGAGTGTGGCCAAGGAAGGCTACTGCAAAAGCTCCATTCCCACTCCACTCCAGGGGAAGGTCACTGCAAAATCTCCATTTCCTCCTGATCATCTGGGAGTCAGGGGGCCGAGAATAGATGGGGGTGGGGCCAGTCAGAGGTGGTGTTTCCTTTGCCATGCAATTTTGAAGGAAGCAGTTTATGGTGATGGTAGCTTCTCAGAATCTCTTGACTGAGCCCATGTTTTCTCTATTCTGGGGGTAAACCTATTCTCCAGAGCACCTGAAGCCAGAACAAAAGCAACGGATGGAAACTAATCAAGGAGAGAACCAACCTAGAATTAAGGAGAAATATCCTGACAGTGAGAACAATTAATCAGTGGAACAACTTGTCCCCAGAAGTTGTGGGTGTTTGTTTATTCAAAGTTTTTAAAAAGGGATTGGGCAGTCATCTAGGATTAGGCATTCATATAGCCATGATGGCGAACCTATGGCACGTGTGCACAGGTGGCATGCAGAGCCCTCTATGCGGGCACACGAGCTGTCACCCCCACTCAGCTCTACTGTGCATGTGTGCACACCTCCAGTTGATTTTGGGGATTCTGCCCCACATGTGCGGGGCTGGGGCATGTGCCTGGGGTAATGGTGCACACATTGCATTATGGGTTATAAGTGCAAGCAGGTCTATTAGGTTCAAAACAGGGTAGGGGGGGGCAGTATATACCCTATGGCCAGTTTTTTCTCCCAGGAGTCTGCAGGGAGGCCTATGAGGTCCAAAATGGGGCATGGGGAGTGCAGGGGTCATGTGAACATATGCAGGGGATGGGAAGAGCACAGGGCACTCACATGTGCATACACTACAGGGCATTGTGCTTTCAGCATGCAACAACAAAAAGGTTAGCCATCTGTAAAGTCCGGCCTCTCCCCCTTACTCAAGAAAGTAAAGACTCTTGAAACTTGGCATTTCAAAAGGAACCTTTTATTGAACAGAGGTGATAGCAGGATGAAAGAAAAGTAGGCTCTGAGATCCCTCAGACAATACAGGTAGAATAAAAGGAATTGGGAACCCCTCCCAACAGTCCAATGTGGATTCTACCAGTCCGCAGTTATGTTGATGTTACTATACCAGCCGCTCTGAGAATGTGATAAGAAAAGTTTCTCAGGGTCATCTTTGGCCGGCTTTAATGCGATGCAATCCACATGGCACTCCCTCCCCTTACATTCCCAAAAAAGCATGAAAATCCCAGGGTGCTTAGGCACCAGGCAAAAGGGCATAAATAAATAGTATGCAGGATGTAAGATACACGGGAGAGAAAGCAATAAAGTAAATAATGAAGAATGGCAGATTCACGGATCAGACACCATCCCTGTGTCACAGGGTCTCCTGCTTGAGCAGGGGGTTGGATAAGAAGACCTCCAAGATCCCTTCCAATTCTGTTATTTTGTGATTCGGTTATATAAAAGACGTTAAGTACCAACAAAGCTATTTTATGATTCACATACTAGATCTCCACAGAGAAGCGGAATGGTATAAACACAACAAGCATGATGGAAAATATGTGCTGCTTGAATTGGTTGATCTGCATTGCAAGGCCAAGAGATGAATGCCCCAATAACTGACCGAGGGATAAACAAAGCTGTCTCACCATTCTCAGAAATTCAATAGAGGGAAAGATATTTGGTCAGGAGATACAGCATGAAGCGAATATGCCGCTGTTTCTTTTCCCTCCCTCGTTGAACATTCTTTTAAACCCCGCATAAAATTAACCCCATTTTAAACCATTCATTTTCTTCTAAAACTAAAGGCCACTTTGTCGGGCTTAGTGGAATTTTTTTCCTTTGGCAAAGTCCAAGGCAAATATCCTGTAGGCTGTAGGCCAGAAAAATCTGCCACTCACCCCACCCTAAAGAATCAAAACAAATGGATGATTACTCACAGAGAAAGAACCACAAAGAACTGAGCAGAATATAGAAAAGAATGACTCAAGTTGGGGATATGAAGAAGGACGTGAACACACACACACACACACACAAAATGAGAATGTGGGAAATATTAAGGAGGAACAAATGGCTAGTATTATCATATGTCCAATTAAAAAATGTGGGTGCACAGGCATACCAGTCTCAACCCCCCTCCTACAAATATCCTGCTGTGTACAGTATTTCAACAAAATCTCCAAGTCATGTTATATTACCTGCAACTCTTGAACAAATTTGCTGTTCCTTTGAAATATAAAAAAACCTGCACAACTCTTGCTTCTGAAAAGTGTGCTTACTGATTCTGCAAGATCTTGCTTACAGTTTATTTCCTCAGGTAAAAAACATGATGGAATATTAAGAAATCTCTCTCTCTCTCTCTCCCTCTCCCCCCCACTCTCTTTTTCTCCCTCATATATATATATATATATATATATATATATATATATATATATATATATATATATACTGTATATATATATATATACTGTATATATATATATATACTGTATATATATATATATATACACACACACACACACACACACACACACACACAGAGCCACACAAAAATATTATGTGGTAGAAAGAGTACAAGAGGGCAAGGGTATGTTAGTATGCCAAGTACCTTTCTCTACAAAGAGATGGATACAAGAGGAACTGAGGCTGCTGATACTTATAGAGAGTGATTCTCTTCGTTACCTTTAAAATCAGGAGTGACAAAATGTCAGATGCCGGCTTTTCATACATACAAAAAGACAGCAAATTTGATTTAAATCGTTTGCAAATTCTACCTTTAATAAATCATTCTACTTCCCTGGTCTTCTGGAATGAGAACACACACTTTAGGTCCCTCCCAAAATCGGTATGGCCAGTGTTCAACTTTTTCATTTCTGTCTTATTAACGGATGGAAATGGACTGAACACGGATCAAAGAGCAAAACCAACCAGACTGTGTGCCATTAAAACCAGTAGAAGAAGCCAAGCATTCTTTTCTTTCTTTTTCTACGTTCAGCCTCAACTTCTCTTTGCCCTCCCCACCAGGTTTTCATTCGCATCTGCAATGCACCATTGCCTAATAATAGTCTTACTGCAACAGCCTCTCCATCCCACTTTGCACAAACCCAAGCAAACAGAGGGCATCCAGCACACCATTTCCTGGACTGACCTCACCACTAGCATCTTTCCCTCCCCCCCAAAAAAGATGGGTGTGTGTGTGAGCAAACCAATTGCCAACTTGAACCAAAGCAACGGAAAGAACAACAATCTACCAGCAGAGCTCTCTTCACCAGGCAACAAAGTACGATTTTTCCAAAGGCATCATATTCTCAGCAGAAAGAGAAACCAGGAAATGGGAATTCTAATAAGTCTCCAAAATCCAGTGTAGGGGAGCCACTTTTTGTTCCCTGTGCCCCCAGATTTATACTGCAATAACTTAATACATAACTGTAAATGCCCATATAGGCTGTGCTGTACAACTGATCTGACCTTTTCTACTAAATGAATGATTTATAGAAATAAATAGGTGAAAGGAGTGGGAAAATAATAGATCTGATTACAAAGAGGGTGGCAGTATATGATCTCCAAACTCCTACTCTATAAAGGCCTAGTTAGACCACACCTAGAGTACTGCATCCAGTTTTGGCCACCACGCTACAAAAAGACATTGAAACTCTAGAGAAGGTGCAGAAGAGAGCAACCAGAATGATAAGGGGACTGGAAACTAAAACATACAAAGAGATGTTGCAGGAACTGGGCATGGATAGTCTAGCAAAGAGGAGGTCCAGGGGAGACATGATAGTAGTCTTCCAATACTTGAAGGGCTGCCATAGAGAGGAGGGGTCAGGCTGTTTTCCAAAGCACCAGAAAGCCAGACAAGGAACAAGGACGGAAGCTGACCAAAGAGGGATTCAAATAAGGAGGAATTTTCTGATGGTGAGAGAGATCAACCAGTGGAACGGGTTGCCTGCAGAGGTTGTGAGAGCTCCAACACTTGAGATTTTCAAGAGGAGATTGGACTGCCATTTGTATAAGGTCTCCTGCTCAAGCTTGGCCTAGATGACCTACAAGGTCCCTTCCAACTCAAACAAACAAACAAAGTCCAACCCTTACATTCCATGATTAAGTTCTATATTAAATTCTATAAATAGGGACATGGAGATCACTTGCCTAGAAGCATGTCTAGTCCCTGATTCAGTCTGTTAGGTATGATGGTTCTATGAGTACCAGGTTTCTAAAGATTAGTTTTGGTCCACATTTAATGGCCCCTTACAGCCCATAACTAGAGTGAGCCTTCTCAAATCTCTTGTATATTCCCTCTTTGCATAGATGTATACTGCTCAAAAAAATTAAAGGGAACACTTAAACAACACAATATAACTCCAAGTAAAGCAAACTTTTGTGAAATCAAACTGTCCACTTAGGAAGCAACACTGATTGACAATCAATTTCACATGCTGTTGTGCACATTCAACTTTGTACAGAACAAAGTATTCAATGAGAATATTTCATTCATTCAGATATAGGATGTGTTCTTTGAGTGTCCCCTTAATTTTTTTGAGCAGCGTATAAATGTATAGAAGAATCTCATTGCTATATTGGTGTACTGTAATTAAAAACACAGAAAAGCTCACAAATGCAGCATGAAAACAATGTATCCCACCCTGACTTCAGCATTTGATATTTACTCTATACACTCAATTCTCCCATAATGGAGCGAGAAAAAAAAGGATCATAATTTCAAAGCATATTTATAATGCAGCCATAAATTTGTTGACTAATTTCTGAATTTTTTTTGGCATTATTATATTCTATATGAGATAAAAAGATGCCAAGCATTCTCATTGCCATAATAAAACTATAATTCCCAAGGTTTTGGAGAAACAGGCACATGAGTTGAGCAGGTACAAAATCAAAGCAAATTTATAACATAAATTGTTAAATTAGGTCACAATTTAGTAGAATTCAGAATTCTGTTTGCTAGAGAATCAAATATGTTGCTTATGTGTGTTATCTGGTTTTGGATCCTTCTTATCTAAACAAACCAGCAAACATAATCTAGGACTTGTTTTAGTATCACCAAATCACAATCTCTGGCTTGTTGCTCTATAGCAAGCTAGAATCAATACATGTTTTGAATCCTGACTTTGGCTTGTTAGGAGATCTGGAGGCAAATATTCTCTCAATTTACAACCACTTCAATTAATTATCTCTCTTCTAGTCAAATTTAGGAACAATTACATCCTTACATCTCACTGCAGAGATCCCAATTTAGATGCAATACTGTCTTAAACTAGCTTTTGTGATTTGTTTAATGCTAGCAAATGGCAGGAAGAGCCATTGGGAATCAGGCTCTTGTTCACTGTGATGTTGCTATATCTAAAGTAAAGCTCAATTAAATAAAGTAAAGTAAACCTCTTATTATAATATTAAATAAACGAACAGTATTAAATATGAAAAGGTCGTCAAATTTTTACTTCATAAAATAGTCATCTAGATCCTAGCCTAGATGATTATCTGCTACGTTTAAGGATAAAGATATTTTGCAACCCTTTTAAAAATCCCTTCCAACTTCAGAACTGTGCTTTCTGCAGACATCAACTGTGTACAGTCATCTCATGTCTACACTTAGCACTTCTAATTGTCAAAACTGAAAGATTAATCAATATGCATTTGGAATCTCAAACTCCAACTCATTCCCTGATTTCTGCAAATGGACTCAGTTTTTCTCTTGATTGTCATTTAAGGCAGGGGAGAAAACTCTAGATCAAGTTGTTTTCTTTGTTGTCTGGACTGGTGGCAAATGTCTGTGCATATGTGCATACATGCCAAATCTGGATGCTGAAGGAAAGGGCTGAACACAGCTAGCTGCAGAAAGATACCTTGTCCATCATAGTTATAGCTGTCCTAAAAGCAGCCTTTCCTATCTAGCAGTCTCCAGGCAGGTGGGGTCAAAGAGAAGCATGGGAACTATAAAAAAAGGCATACAATATGCTACCATAAACTGTAGCTGAGGAAAAAGAATACAAAATATTCTGTAGGTGTTGTTGCAGCATCTGTCACCCTTTGCCATGTCATCAGAGAGTTGTGATTCATCTACAGAACTACAGCATTCCTGTTTCTAATTTAGAGGATTGCGGTACTGCAGAAGTGATTTATAAGGACAGCTTTAGAAATCTGATGCAGAAACACAGAGAGAAAACAATTGTTTATTTTCTCCTCCAACTTGTGGTTAACATGATGCAATGATCTATCCAAACCTCAATAAAAGAGCTACAGACCCAATTTTCTGGGCAAAATACATTGTTTAAAGTGACCTTGACTTCACTTCATGTAGAAATGTAGTCATATAAATGAAGAAAATAAAACAGTATCTGAATTCCCACTCACCCAACTGAGTTGGGGAAGTCTATTCTTCTTACTGAACCTTTACAACAACTATTTTCAACAAGATTCAAAGGAGGAGGATTTAGAGTGATAAAATATTCCCTAATCCAATAATCCCTCTTCAGATTAGGCAAATACAGTATAGTGTCAGTTTATATTAGAGGTATCAATTAGTATAAGATGAATTGACAATATTTGTCCTTCTCTTGGAGGAGAAGTGAAACATTCTGAAGGAAAAATAAAGTCCAGTTGCCCTTTGAAAAAAAGCATCTTTGGGATATTTGTCCCTATAGTTTAATCTCATTGGAAATATTTATATAATACTAATATTACTATTTAATTTAAATATAATACTGTAAACTATTTTCCAGATACATTTATAGCACTTTTTAATGTTTAAACTATCATCAACTACTGTACTGATTTTGCTGCTTTAGATCCCAACTGGTCAACCCTGTTTCCACATATCAAAACATTTATAGGTTTTGTATGTTAGTTTTGAGGTTAATTACCTACAGTATAAAAATGAACTCCTATGAGTGAAATTACAAAGAAGAAGGTGAAGTTGGTGCTTGGTCCTTATCTGCTCACTCATTGGAAAAGACCCTGATGTTGGGAAAGATAGAGGGCAAAAGAAGGGGACAGTAGAGAGTGAGATGGTTATACAGTGTCATCAAGGTAATGAACATGAATTTGGACAAATTCCAGGAGACAATGGAGGACAGAGGTGGGCTGGCATGCTGTGCTCCATGGAGTCCCAAAGAATTGGACATGACTAAGTGACAACAAGAACCTCAACTGCTTCCTAATTCTCACTTATAAACCCCATGGAGAAGGATTCCAAGTAACAGGTTTAAGAGCAGAAATATGATTCATGGTTCTTGCATGCATGTTTGAACTCCAAAGTTGTCACTGGAGTCAATTTGTAAAGTTCTACTTTGTGGAACCCAGTAATGTGGTATTAATGAAGTGTCCTAGACTTTTAAACAGGGCTCCTGGAAGGTGATTCAGCAGAAGGGACTTGCTTCTATCTGAGCAAAGCACTTAACTGTGTTCAAACACTGCCAAGAATGATCATCTCTTTCCCTCTCATTTAAAAACTTGTTGAGAAAGGCAATACAGTATATGGATAGGAGAAGTGAAGATTCATTATTGTCTTGAAAGAGCAATGAATCATGAAACACAAGATAATGATAGCAATTACATTGAAATTAGTTGCAGGGACATTTTGCTAGATTGGGTAAAAGCATACATATAATGACAGATCATAATCTTGGTCTTTTAATCCAGGACTGGCCACAAATACCCAAATATAGGACAGCCAGCCAAGAGAAGGTTGGTGCAGAAAGATGACTTATATTTATTTATTGACATAAAGATAATTAAAGTACAGGCATCATATTTATAACCGAAACTAAGCATAACTGGTTTTTATTCCGATCCAGTGAATTTTAACGATAATTGTGTAGCACAGGATTCAGCCACTTTTCTGAGAATTTTGGGACATTATTTAGTAAGAAATGCACAATTGCCTGTTTAGGGTCGAGCTGAGTTGTTTAAGGAAGGTTAGCTCCAACCTTCAGGCGAGAGACAATTGCAAAGCGGTTTTGTGACTTATCCAATTTCAGTATCTCAGCATGAGCATAAGCAGTTTTGATGGGCAATAATACTGGATCTCCCAGTCAATGCCATTGAAGTTAGGTGTCTAAGCCTGCCAGCAAGAACCTCTGTAGTGTAGAAGAGCCCAAGAACATGACAAAATATTTGGGAATGCTAAGGCGTTAACACAAAACCTCAATGAAGTAGAGGTCTGGCAAATCAAATCTCTGCAAATAAAAACCTAATGTTCTTTGCTTGATCCCACTTCAAACTGTTCTAAACTCCTATGAGTGAAATTACAAAGTAGAAGGTAGAAGTAGAAATCTCTGCAAATAAAAATCTAATGTTTTTTGCTTGATTCCACTTCAAACTGTTCTAAACCCAGCAGTGATACAGATAAAGTGGTAAACCAGATCTGACATAATTTGATTCTTCCATAGGGAAGTGTGTTTTTATTAGTACAAGATGAGCCAAGGACTCTCTTCTAGTACTTTAACAGAATGGACTTCCAATGAAACATCTAAACTCTAACAAAGGAGGGCGGGGGGGTGGGGGGTTTGAGACTGAGCAGGGAGGATAGATCTCAGAAATGTACAGTAGATTGAACTGCTTATCCACAGCAGTATCATTATGCTGCACTGACTGTGTGCCATACCGCAGAGGGCATAATATTTCGGCTTTGACTAATTTGATTGGTGGAAGAAGAAAAGCCCACAAAGAGCAAATGAGATCATTTTATTCTTTCCTGAAAGTGGAAGATATCTCAGCTTACATCAGCATTGGGGTTTCTTTTTTTTTCTATAATTTTGCCAGTTCTGTTTTATAGACAAATATCTACGACTTTGAAATCTGGCTAGCTTTCCAACACTTAGGAACCAGCTTCGTCTCCATTTCTGCATATTGAATGCTTCTGAAAAAATTATAGTATGGCCAGAATCTCATATCTAATACCTAATTCTGTATTTGGATATAGCTGCAGAATGCAAACCACTTTTTATTCCCTGATGGGCAATGTCTCCATCTAATGTGCATAACTAGCTTCACACAAGTTTGCATATTTTGCAAAGCCAAAAAACTGATGACTTAAAAACAAAAATGGTTGGGATCATATTAATTACAAATTATAATTATGTTAACTGTAAACAAATAAACTCATATGACTTAGTGCTTTGTATGAATTTACTGTGCTAATTTCCTTGTGCCAACAGACCTTACTTGACCAGTTTTGTAAGGGATATCCAGAGAGATTCAAAGCTGACCAAATATTTGAACCTGACAGTAGTGTCTAATAAGCAAAGAATGACTTCAGTACATTTAATACCCGTGTACATTGCAAGACCTGTATATCTCCTTATTTCTTCAGTTTCAGATTGATATTCACTTTTTAAAATGCAATACATAATGCTTTGTTTTACTAGGTTGTGCAATGCTCAGATCCCAAGGGTTTTTTTTGGGTGGTGGAAAAGGTACTAATATAAAAAAAAGTCAATAACAAATGTAGATTTGAAGAAGAGCTAAATTAAAAAGACTGGATTGAAAAAAAAAATAGGGAAAAAATGACTTAGCAGAAAAAAGCTGAGGTGGGCACCCCACCATGAGGTTAACCCAAAAAGGAAGGTTCTTTTGCTTGGATCATCCACTGCCTCTAATGGCAGTAAACTTCTGATAGCGGGAGATACTCTGCAGAGCGTCTCTAGGTAACTGTAATAACTGAACACATTTTTGATAAATAATTTCTCCTAAAGACCTTTCTGCCTTCAACCCTTAGCCCAAAGTGTGCCTGCCATATATTCGATTGTACTTGTTCTTAGGTTCTATTGAAGTCACTAGCCTAGCATTTCAGAAGTGACTGGTATAGAATGCTATTTAATATTTGCCTTTCAGGGACTTATTTGTTGAAAATCTGCTCCGGGCTGTTTTCTACCTGTGGGGTAAAGATATACAGTGCTCCCTCGATTTTTGTGGGTTCATAGCCTATACCATGGTTTTTCAAAAATATATTAATTGAAAAATACTTCACAAGTTTTTTTCTATACCACGGTTTTTCCTGCCCGATGACATCATATGTCATCACCAAACTAATAATTTTTGCAAATAAATAACAAAAAAAATAATTATTTTTAATAAATAATTATGTTTAGAAATATCAGGATCACTAAGTGTCTTATTCAATGGTGAGTACCAATAATAATGGTGAGTAAATGGTTGTTAAGGGAATGGGAAATGGTAATTTAGGGCTTTAAAGTGTTAAGGGATGGCTTGTGATACTGTCCACAGCCAAAAATGGTGTATTTACTTCCTCATCTCTACTTCGCGGAAATTCAACTTTCGCAGGGGGTCTCGGAATGTATCCCCTGCAAAAATTGAGGGATCACTGTATTTGTAGTCTGTAAATAATTTTAGGCTTCAGCAGGTCCTACCTTGCAGAAGCTGATTTCAACTGAACAAAAAGGAAAACTCAGAGGACCCACTAACACCCAGCTGATTTGTTCAAATGTAGGGTATCTCTTATCATTCCCTGTCAAAATGTAGGTGACAAGTTCCTCAAATTAAAAACTCAGCCAACGCTAATATAAATAAATCGAAGCTGTGCACGTCTCCTGCGTGCTACATGCGCCGGCAGTTAGGATATAAATAATACAGTACTCCTGTAACAGTAATATTGCATGCCGAGATTTTGCTGAGAGTAGAATTTCTGCACCTTGGCAAAGATGTGACTGAGACCGGAGAACAGTTAAGTAGTAGCAGATAACAGGGGAGTCCTAGCTTTGTGGGTCTTTCATCAAGAAAATGGAGACGAAATGGAGAAGGCACAAGTGGGGAGGATTTAAAAGCAAAGCAAAGCCCCATCTTTTTTTCTTATCCAGTGGTGGGTTGTTGTTTCTTTTGGCTCCAAGAAAAAAAACCAGCCCAGCGGAGGCTGTGCAACTGTTTTCTCCTCTCTGAAAGAGACCAATGAGCTCAAGAGGAGAAGTGATGTTTCATTCCCCTCTTCCAATGAAAAGTCTCCAAAAGCTTAGATTTTGCCCTAAAATAGCATCATACCAAATAAGTTTATATGAGGGCCATAACGGAACAAGCTGTTCTCTCCCCTGTTGTTTTTTAAAAAAAAAACTTTTTAAAGCTAGCTAGGTTATGCATTTCGAGGAGGAGGGTTCACAGAGAAGAAAGTGACCCCATTGCCGGGTTTCTGAGATTTCCTTGATGGCAGTGATCATTTGGAGATCTCCCTGATGGCAGCAATCGCTCTGAGATCCCCCAAATGGCAATGATCACTCTGAGATCCTCCTGATGGCAGTGATCCCTCTGATACCCCCTAATGGCAGTGATCCCTCTGAGACCTCCCTGATGGCAGTGATCCCTCTGAGATCCCCCTGAGTGATTACTCTAAGGGGTGTCAGAAGGCCCCCCAAAGCAGCCTTCCAAACTTTCCCAGGTTCCCCGGACCACAGCCAGCCCTTCTCTTGCCTCTTCACACCTCACCTGCGCTTGTATTCATCCCGTTCCCTCTTCACCTTGGCCAGGACGTTGTAGAGAGCCCGGATTTCAGGGGTGATGGTGTCTATCTGAACCCCGACTCCATCCGGGTGCATCCAGGAGACCCCGGGCCCCTGGACGAGGGTGGTCTCTAGGCCTGGCCCCAAGCGGCGGGCCTGGGAGAACGACCAGATGGTCCCGGGCAGGAAGCGGGAGGATGCGGAGAAAGCGCCGCCGGGCAAGGAGGGAGACTGGCTAGACGTCGGGGTGAGCGGGGCTCCCGGGTGGGGGTGGCAGCTGGGGGAGATCAGCACCCTCGAGGGGCCGCTGCCCAGTCCCACCGGCCGGCTGATCCCGCCGCCGCTAGCCCCGCTGCTGAGGGAGAGTCCCAGCGGGCGGATGGGGCTGATGAAGCCGGTCTGGACGGCTTGGTCCCGGCTGGGTCGGCTGCCCCGACGGGCTCCCGCTTCCTCCAGGGCCTGCTGGAGCTGTTTTTCCAGCTGCCGGTTGCGGCGCTCCAACTCGTGCACCTTGGCCAGGAAGCATCGGAAGCGGAGGTTGAGGGTCTTCAGCACGTTGATGTTGGAGCCCAGGTCGTTGCGGAGGGCCATGGCGGCCGGTGGCGCCGGGAAAGAAGCCCCGGCGGCGAGGGAAGCCGGCGGGGCCAGGTCCCCGTCGAGCGCGTCCCCCGGGGGCTGCTGGGGAAGGAAGAGGAGGGAGGGCAGCTGCTGGCGCTGGCGCTGCTGCTCGGGGCCCGCCGCGGCTCCCGCCAAGCCCTGCTGCTCCTGCTGCAGGAGGAAGAGGTTGGGGCCGAATAACGGGTTCATGGCTCCGCCAGCCGTCCCGCAGCCGAGGCAGGGGAAGGGGGAAGCGGGCGCTGGGCGGGGAGCCGCGGCCCAGCCAGCCAATCCCCGGCGCCCTCCGCGGAAGAGGGGCGGGAAGGAGGCCCGAGCTGCGGAGGGAGGGATGCGGCGCGGGACGACAGGGGACGGTGCGGCTGTCCTGCGGCGGGCGGCGGGTTGAGGCGAGCGCACCGAGGCCCGCCGACGGCCTGGGCCGGCTCTGAGGCGGCGGCGGTTGCCACACAGAGGGCCCGCTGAGCGTGAGGAGAATAAATTGCCCGATTCCCGGCAGACAAAGCAGAAGGATCCGGCTGGTTTTTTTTTTTCCTTTTTAGCGTCGTTTTGCATCATCCCCATCACCTCACACCGGAGCTATTGGAGATCAGAAAGCTGGACAGCTTAGACCCCCCTAAATGGCGGCCGAGGGTGCTGAACGGACCGTACTGCTGACTCTCTCCAAAAACCCAGCGGCAGTCATTTATTTATTTATTTAAATTATTTATTTATTTAATATTAATTATATTTATATTCACATGTTGAAAAGCAGACAATACAAAACGGAACATTTTAATATTAAAATGTAATATTAGCTTCTCTGCATTTTTTGACATCAGTAACCTAGCATTTCAGAGGCGAATGAATGAAAAGAAAGCTATTGAAATAAGTGGTTGCTTTTCAGAGGACTTCTTTTGTTTTATTGACAATCTGCTCCTGGCTTTGTTTTCCACTGGCGGGGTAAAGATATGTTTGTGTAGGCTGTAAAGGAAGTTTGGCTTCAGCCAAGTCCTACATTGCATAAGCTGTTTTCAGCTGAAAGAAAAGAAAAGGACCCCCTAACATTCCACTGATTTGTTCCAATGTATCTCTAGGAAAGGAGGGAATGGAGAGTGGAGTTTAGAAGGGAGGAGGGGAGGAGAGCGCAGGAAAGAATAAAGGGAAAAGGAAAGGAAGAAGGGGAGGGGAATTTAGAGTAAGAGAGAGGGTTGGGAGATAGAGGGGAGGAGTGGAGGAAAGGAAGGGGAAGTAGGGAAGAAGAGGGGAAAGAAGGAGAGAGAGTTGTGGAACAAGGGAAGGATATGGAATGGTAAAAGAGCAATGCTGATCATATATTTTATATATCAATTTTGGAACAGATAAATGCTTATTAATGGTTAAGAGATGGTATATTTATGTATTTGTATATAAAAAAATAAAAAAACTTTTTAAAATGTATCTCTTATCATTCCCTGCAACTGAATCTTGCTCTCCAAACAGAGTATGAGATTTGGCATAAAAATCACAGCAGCATCAGCAGGCATTAAGAGCTGCAATTGTGATGGCTCATTTTGGGGCAGAGATAAGCGGTAAGTAGTTGGATGGCGATTTAATACGGTATATAAAAATCCTAAGGACACCTAAGAATGGGCAGAGAGCAGTTTTCTGTTCACGGATTATCTGAACCTGGGGGTGAACAGTGGAATACACATTTGGAAGAAACACCAATTTGCTCAGTATAGTGTAATTCCATGAAAAAGATCCCAAAAGATATCTACTGGATGAAAAAAAATATTCTTTGCAGTTTATTCCATGTTCTTAACAAGCATATTGATCATTACAGATTTCAACCACTCTTAAATATCCAAACAAAATGAATTGCTTTCCTTAAAAGTGGTTAAAAGACCAGCATGATCTGGAACAAAATGAGGCCCTGTATATTTACCACCAGTCAGAGGTAAAGTGTCCTGCTTCTTTCCAGCTGCTCAGTTCACACTCGTTTTGTATTCTAGAATTCACACAACATTCTGCAGTTTCAGCAGTTTAAGTTCTACTTGAAGGGGAACAGCTTCCTTGGAATTTTGCTCAAATGTACTCCAGCTTACCAAATACCTGGTTCCATTTTAGCTCCCATCTTGGTCCATACTCATTCCCTGCTATTAGGGCAGGCATTAAAATTCAGACTAACAAAAAATCGAAAAAAGTATGGATCAAAGACTCAAATTCTATAGCCTCAAGCAATATAAATTTGCTAGGTTTTATTGAGCAAGTCAAATTCACTCTCATTTTTTGTAGTTTTGTTATTATTTTTTTCAGGAACAACCAATTGTGCAGCATTCCTAGGACTCCTTCAAATTAAATGTACGGTACTTGCTTTACTTCCCCACATAAAAAACGCTGACACATACTACATCGGGAGATAAGCAGCAAACATCTGGGAGGTTTTCAAGCCCCAGACCTTCTGACTAAGCACATGTTAGATGAGAATGCTTTAAAGATGCCCAGGGTAGGGAACTCCATCATCTGAGGACCACTTCTGAAAACAGACACATCTATTGGATTTTTGGAGAGCAACAAGATAGACCAGGGCTTTATCATTAGTGGTTAGATTTACACCCACTCTTTCTCTAAGAGCTCCAGATACCCTATACAAAATTTCCCCTTTATTTTATTCCCCATGATCGTGTTAAAAAAGCTGGACTGGGAGGAAGTATGGACTTGGGACTCTGATCTCCTCAATCCTTTCCAACATGGTAACACTATAACATGCTGCACCTGGGTGCAATTAAGTTTAAAGTAGTCTTTTGTTTTTTAAATTCCATACACGTAATTTGAAACTTTTAAAATCCAAACCCACCAACTCAGGAAACAACTAGGAACCAATGAAATTTGTTTATGGTTAAATGAAGCCAAATTAAACGTGGCATAAAGTTGTGTCTGCTTGCTTGCAATGTGTATTATTAGCCTTCTCTAAAATTCTTCCAAGGATTTTAAAGCTTTTGCCAATCCCAGATAAGAAACCTATTTATTAATGCATAGCCCCAAATGTTGAGAACTCGGCTGCAGATGACAAGGAAGTGTTATCCAGACACATCATGAAATCAAGGAATATTTTAATGACAGGTAGGGGGTCTCATACAAATAGTCTCTGCCCTTCAACAGGCTAAAAATAAATGAAGCATCTGAAGCGCAAAGGGGAAGTGCCTTCTGCACAAATCTTGCCAGGAGAAGTTATCTTGGTAGTCAAGATCTCCCACCAGTCACCCCAGAATTGCCAGCAATTATTCCATGGTGTATCAAACATAATGGCCTCCTTCTACTGAGGGTTTCGTTGTACCCCACCTTTTTTTCTGGGAGTTGACTTAGCCCTCAGTCCTCCAGAAGAGGGCCAAGCAGCATTCAAGAGTCTGGACTTTTTCTGAAAATTGTTTTGCTTGGAGGTAGCAAGCGTTTTTTTCTTTTT
Source organism: Erythrolamprus reginae (assembly GCF_031021105.1). Lineage (NCBI taxonomy): Eukaryota > Metazoa > Chordata > Lepidosauria > Squamata > Dipsadidae > Erythrolamprus > Erythrolamprus reginae. The sequence continues at coordinate 224,176,318 of NC_091951.1, read as the reverse complement.
CTTAGCTTTCAACTCTCCTTTAGCTTCCTTCCTGGCTGCGATTGCAGCTGAAAGCTCTTGTTTTGAAGCCTGCTGTGGACTGACTTTAATTTCTGGACCTTTTTTCTTTTTAGGTGGAGGTTCAGTGGGAGTTGGAGCAGATCCATCTTTTATTGTTTGCATTGTTACCTCCTCACTGGGCACTTCATCTAGAAGTTAAAAAATAAAGTTAGATTAGAAGCAGCCACTAGATTACGTTTTCAGTTTTTAATTAATTTCAGGTTTTAACATCTTTAACAGGAAATTCCTGGTTCCCAATTATTATTAAAGGTTCCGAGAAGAGATGGTACAAACCCAATTCTCATTTTCATTCAAACTGCGCCTTCCTCACAGCTATTAGAACAAGGTGTTAGAATGTTCAAACCACACAATAATTTACAGTTGATTAATTTATTTTAAAAGTAAAGTAAAGCTTCACAGGAACACATTTGTAAAATGTCAAATTTGTTTACACAAATTATAAAGGTGTGCAGCATTTGGGTCTTCGGAGAGGGGCGGCATACAAATCTAATAAATAATAATAATAATAATAATAATAATTATTATTATTATTATTATTATTATTATGTCAGTACAACACAGCAAACAAGATCATTATGCTGGATTTCGTATTTCATCACCAGTCGGGCGCTTCCCAAGCACCTAGGACTGCGTGAAGTAGCGGCGAATTATGTTTGCCGATCCCAGTAAAGCGGCCTTTTGCAATTGACAGATGGAGATTTTGTCAATTCCGATGGTTTTCAAATGTCTGCTGAGATACTTTGACACTGTGCCCAGCGTGCCAAGTACCACTGGGACCACTTTCACTGGCTTATGCCAGAGATTTTTAGATCTTCGTATTTCACTTATTATTATTATTATTATTATTATTATTATTATTATTATTATTATTTGGGTCTAATGAAGGAAAGAGGGCTTTGGATCGAAAAAGGCATCCTTGGCCTACAATGCAAAGGAGTTTTTTCTGGCCCTGCATGATAGCTTCATGGGCTCAGCAAAATACTTGTCTGACTTAAACATGTACAGCAGCCTGTTTCCATATCTCAACCCAAATATCAACTGAAGAGTAACTACTTGTGACATCTAACGAAATAGTGAGGAGTGAGATTCATATTCTCCCCAATATACTTGATTTTCTTTTTGCTTTCTATTCTTTAGCCCTTCCCCCAGCAATTATTTAAGTACTGTTCAGATCCACCTCAAAATGAAGGCTTATTACTCAACTAAATAGTTTCTGTGGATAGCAAGATGAAGGGTAATCCAGCAAAGAAGTGATTTCTGGTTGAAGATGTTAATGAATTTCCAGGTTAATGATTCCTGGTGGGTGTTGTTTGTTAGGAAAACAAGGTTTCTGAAAAAGGCAAGCTCTCATATTCATTACCTTTCTGAGGTTTAGGAATGGCGTTGGAAAACTTTTTCAATTTGGCCACAAAAAACCCATCCATATTGTGGGTGTGTGGATAGAAACGGCGTGTGGATTTCAAGGAAGGGTGGAAACGACGCTCCCTAAACCTAGATAAATAAATGCAAAGAAAAAGTGATGCATTTCCAACAGTCGAAGCCGTTGAGCGAATATCCACTGCCCCACTCCACTTTTTCAGAATTAAGAGATACAAACCGGGTAAATCCTTCCTTGCCAAAGTCCAGACCCGTTGGCACCAAACGGACGTTGCGCTTCTTCAGAGCATAATCCACCACCCACTCGTTCTCTTCCACCTGTCACCACAGAGCATAGGCAGTCAGGTTGGTCAACGTCTCCAGCAGAACAAAAGTGGAGACAGCCAATAAAGCAGACACCTACCATGACTGAACATGTGCAGTACACAACGTATCCCCCGGTCTCAGAGGTTGCGTTAACAGAGTCAATGGCACTGAGGATCAACTCCTTCTGTAGGTGAGCACAGCGCAAAATGTCCTTTTCATCCTGAAAAAAAGGAAGATGAATGTTAACAGAAACAAATCTATTATAAAATTTGGGGGAAGTTTTATGATTGGATAGAAAATTAAGAGATACATTATGTATGTATTAGTAATTGGTTAATTTTGGAAAAATTGAAACAAGAGAATTTGATTTAAGCTTTGCAAGCCAGGTGGCAAAGATGAGAAATGGTGGGTAGCACTATATAATGATATACAGTGATCCCTCGAGTTTCGCGAGGGTTCCGTTCCAAGACCCCTCGCGAAACTCGATTTTTCGCGATATAGCGGTGCGGAAGTAAAAACACCATCTGCGCATGTGCGGCCATTTTTTCATGGCCGCACATGCGCAGATGGTGAAGTTTGCGTGTGGGCGGTGGGGAAGACCAAGGGAAGGTTACTTCAGCCGCCCAACAGCTGATCTGCTCGGTAGCGCGGCAGCAGCGAGGAGCCGAAGATGGGGTTTCCCCTTTGCCTGGGCAACGGGGAAACCTCATCTTCGGCTCCTCGCTGCTGCCGCGCTACCGAGCAGATCAGCTGTTGGGCGGCCGAAGGAACGTTCCCTGGGTCTTCCCCGCCGCCTCGGATCCTCGCTGATGCCCGCCCGCCGTTTGCCGCTCGCCCCGTTCGGCGGCCGCACATCCCGTTCGCCCGCCGCTCGCCCCGTTCGCCCGCCGCTCGCCCCGTTCGCCCGCCGCTCCCCTCGTTCTCCCCCCATTCCCCTCGTTCGCCCGCCGCTCCCCTCGTTCGCCCCCCACTCCCCTCGTTCGCCCGCCGCTCGCCTCGTTCGCCCGCCGCTATCGAACTTGCTATCGAGCCTGCTAATGAAATCCAACCCGCAGCGGCCCTTTCCCTCTCCAGGCTGCGGGAGGGGTCCGGAGAACAATGCCTGGCGCCGCGCTCCCGGCTGGGCTTTTTTCCCCCATTTCCCCTCGGGTGGAATTTCAGACCCTCCGCCGGTTGGATTTCATTAGCAGGCTCGATAGCAAGTTCTTCCTCCCTTTAGAAAGCCCCGCAGCCTCCTCCGCCCGGCGAGGCCGCCAGCGAGGACCCGCAAAGCCGCCGCCGCCGCAGCGAGGCCAAGCCGCCCGCTCCCACGGCACGGGCTCCCAACACAGCGCCGCTCAGCCCGCCCTCGGCGATGCCTCCGCGGATCTGCAAACCCAGCCGAGCGATGCCTCTGGTCTGGGCGAAGGCAGTGGGCAGTCCCCGCCGCAGCAGTCCCCGCGGGCACCGCGCGCCAAGGGCCGGCCAGGCCGCCGGCCAACAAAGGGGCTCCCTCGCCTCCCTCGGGCAGGTTTACAAAGGCAGCGCGGCAACTTGGAGCCCGGCACGCCCCGCAGCCCTCGCCTCGCCCGCCCCCGCCTGGCCGGCGCTCCGGCTACCCCCGGCTGAGGAAGAACCGAGTAGCCCCCGCCCTCCCCCGCCTGGCTCCCTTCAGCCCCCCGGGGCCAAGCGGGCGGGGGGCGGGCGGGACTTCGCCTGTCTCCGCCGCCAGCATCGCCCCTCCGGCGGGCCGGCCTCCCCCGCCCGCCTCTGCTGCAGCCGCCGCCGCCTCCCCGACTGGCACAAAAGGGCCCCGCCCGCCCCGCCCCGAACCTTACCTTGCGAGTTTTTGGCTGCGGGGGGAGAAGTAGGATTTTCCTAACTCCCTCCCCCTGCAGCCAAAAACTCAAAGCCTGTATCCTGCCGCCCGGTTTACCCAGGACACGAGCGGCGAAGTGACTTGGAGGAATGGAAAGTCCAAACCGCCCGGTTTCAGTGGGGTTTCCCCGTTGCCCAGGGATTCCTTCGCCCGAACGGAGGTGGCTGTGGTGTGTTCAGGAATCCCTGGGCAACGGGGAAACCCCACTGAAACCGGGCGGGTTAAGCCTCCTTCGGCGACTGCGGAACTGCTTGCTGTCAACTTTGCACTGGGCAAAGAACTCTTCACCTCCCGCCAGGCACGGACGAAAGGCGTGGAAGTCTATTGTAGCAGCTGCTACAGCGGAGACATTTGGGGGGGGGGGGGAGGCAGGAGGCAGGAGATCCGGCCCTTCACTTGCCCTCCCAGCAAAAGGCAAAGCCGCGCAGCTCCCCAGCCGCCAAAGGAGGCTTAACCCCACCCCTCTGTCCCACTCATCGCCCGTGGTCGGCATAACCTCCTCCTGCCTATCCCCGCTTTTCTGCCGGCCACGGGCGATGGGTGGGACAGAGGGGTGGGGTTAAGCCTCCTTTGGCGGCTGGGGAGCTGCGCGGCTTTGCCTTTTGCTGGGAGGGCAAGTGAAGGGCCAGATCTCCTGCCTCCTGCCTCCCCCCCAAAATGTCTCCGCTGTAGCAGCTGCTACAATAGACTTCCACGCCTTTCGTCCGTGCCTGGCGGGAGGTGAAGAGTTCTTTGCCCAGTGCAAAGTTGACAGCAAGCAGTTCCGCAGTCGCCGAAGGAGGCTTAACCCGCCCGGTTTCAGTGGGGTTTCCCCGTTGCCCAGGGATTCTTTCGCCCGAACGGAGGTGGCTGTGGTGTGTTCAGGAATCCCTGGGCAACGGGGAAACCCCACTGAAACCGGGCGGGTTAAGCCTCCTTCGGCGACTGCGGAACTGCTTGCTGTCAACTTTGCACTGGGCAAAGAACTCTTCACCTCCCGCCAGGCACGGACGAAAGGCGTGGAAGTCTATTGTAGCAGCTGCTACAGCGGAGACATTGGGGGGGGGAGGCAGGAGGCAGGAGATCTGGCCCTTCACTTGCCCTCCCAGCAAAAGGCAAAGCCGCGCAGCTCCCCAGCCGCCAAAGGAGGCTTTACCCCACCCCTCTGTCCCACTCATCGCCCGTGGTCGGCATAACCTCCTCCTGCCTATCCCCGCTTTTCTGCCGGCCACGGGCGATGGGTGGGACAGAGGGGTGGGGTTAAGCCTCCTTTGGCGGCTGGGGAGCTGCGCGGCTTTGCCTTTTGCTGGGAGGGCAAGTGAAGGGCCAGATCTCCTGCCTCCTGCCTCCCCCCCAAAATGTCTCCGCTGTAGCAGCTGCTACAATAGACTTCCACGCCTTTCGTCCGTGCCTGGCGGGAGGTGAAGAGTTCTTTGCCCAGTGCAAAGTTGACAGCAAGCAGTTCCGCAGTCGCCGAAGGAGGCTTAACCCGCCCGGTTTCAGTGGGGTTTCCCCGTTGCCCAGGGATTCCTTCGCCCGAACGGAGGTGGCTGTGGTGTGTTCAGGAATCCCTGGGCAACGGGGAAACCCCACTGAAACCGGGCGGGTTAAGCCTCCTTCGGCGACTGCGGAACTGCTTGCTGTCAACTTTGCACTGGGCAAAGAACTCTTCACCTCCCGCCAGGCACGGACGAAAGGCGTGGAAGTCTATTGTAGCAGCTGCTACAGCGGAGACATTGGGGGGGGGGAGGCAGGAGGCAGGAGATCTGGCCCTTCACTTGCCCTCCCAGCAAAAGGCAAAGCCGCGCAGCTCCCCAGCCGCCAAAGGAGGCTTTACCCCACCCCTCTGTCCCACTCATCGCCCGTGGTCGGCATAACCTCCTCCTGCCTATCCCCGCTTTTCTGCCGGCCACGGGCGATGGGTGGGACAGAGGGGTGGGGTTAAGCCTCCTTTGGCGGCTGGGGAGCTGCGCGGCTTTGCCTTTTGCTGGGAGGGCAAGTGAAGGGCCAGATCTCCTGCCTCCTGCCTCCCCCCCAAAATGTCTCCGCTGTAGCAGCTGCTACAATAGACTTCCACGCCTTTCGTCCGTGCCTGGCGGGAGGTGAAGAGTTCTTTGCCCAGTGCAAAGTTGACAGCAAGCAGTTCCGCAGTCGCCGAAGGAGGCTTAACCCGCCCGGTTTCAGTGGGGTTTCCCCGTTGCCCAGGGATTCCTTCGCCCGAACGGAGGTGGCTGTGGTGTGTTCAGGAATCCCTGGGCAACGGGGAAACCCCACTGAAACTGCAGAGCCGAAGGGTGGCCTTTTTGTCTGGGAGGGAAGATGACGCGCGGGCGGCACAGGGGGGGGGGAGGCAAAGCTCTGCGGCTCCAGCCACTTTCAGCCAAGCCTCCCCGGCCACGCAGCCAGGGAAGCCGAGCCGGGCGTGGCGGCGGCGGCGCTGCTGCTCCGGTCGCCCGATCGTCTCCTGCCTCCCGCGCCGATGTTCCACGCCCGGCTCGGCTTCCCTGGCTGCTTGGCGGGGGGGGGGAGGCTTGGCCGAAAGGGGCTGTACCCGCAGAGCTTTGCCTCCCACCCCTCGCCCCTGTGCTGCCGGCGCGTCATCTTCCCTCCCAGATTCCCCCGGCAAAGTGACGTGGAGGAATGGAAAGCTGAAACCGGGCGGTTTGAGTTTCCCATTCCTTCAAGTCACTTCGCCGCTGCTCTCCTGGCTAAACTGTGTGGCAGGAGACAGGCTTTGAGTTTTTGGCTGGGGGGGAGAAGTAGAACCTTCCTAACTCCCCCCCCCCACCAGCCAGAAGGAGCGGCGAAGTGACGTGGAGGAATGGAAAGCTGAAACTGGGCGGTTTGAGTTTCCCATTCCTCCAAGTCACTTTGCCGCTCCTCTCCTGGCTAAACCGGCGGCAGGAGACAGGGTTGGGGGGGGGTACTGGGAAGCCCCCCAGGCCGACTGCCACCTTTTCAAACAGCCGCGCCCTTCCCAGCTGAGTCCTGAAGCCAAGCGCCAAAGGCGAACTTCTGCGCTTGGCTTCAGGACTCAGCTGGGAAGCGGCACGGGTGTTTTAAAAGGTCTCCCCCGGCATGGGGGGCTTCCTAGCACCCCCCCAAACCCGGGTTGGGGGTTCGGGGGGTGCTAGGAAGCCCCCCATGCCGGCGGGAAGACCCAGGGAAGGTTCCTTTGGCCGCCTAGCAGCTGATCTGCCCGGCGGTAATGCAAACTCCACCATCTACGCATGCGTGCAGATGGTGGTGTTACTTCCGGGTAGAAAACTCGCGATATAGCGTTTCGCGAAACTCGAGATCGCGAAACTCGAGGGATCACTGTAACACAAAATTTACTTATTGTTTAGATTTAATCATACAGAACTTTATTTTACGATGTAGATGACATATTATGAATAGTTTATTTTACTAAAGATACATATATAGAGAATTTTTTTAATTAATTATATGATATAAGATTAAATTTAGATAAAAGAGATTTTATACGGGGAGAGATAAGACTCTCCATTGAGCGAGTAATGAGAAAATAAAAGTTTGTATATGATTGATTTTAAGCATTGTTGTTGTGTTTATAACTATATATAGTTTTATTTCATGGTGGAGAAAAATAAAAAAATCTTATACCCGAACGACGAACCCGAACTTTTGCTGAACTTCTGGGTTCGGTGTTCGGGGGAACGCCGAGAAGCCCCCCGGCTGATTCAAAAGGCGACAGCTGGGCGGCGGTGCTTCTCGGTGGCCTTACAAATCCGAATGCCGAACTTCCGGGTTTGGCGTTCGGGTGGCGGGTTCGTAAGGCGAAAAAAGTTCGTAAGAAGAGACAAAAAATTTTCCGAACCCCAGGTTCGTATCTCAAAAAGTTCGTATGACAAGGGGTTCGTATCATGAGGTCCTACTGTATTGAAGTTCTCTTTGATATGCCAGACCTTAACCAACCCAGTGTTGACCTTTCACACTGTTCAGTTCCATGACCAATTCTTCCAAGGAACAGTTCTGACCAGATGAAATCTCTCACTTCTTTCAGATATCCTTAGAGAGGCACCTCGGTCGAGCTTGTAGCAATTTATGAGAAGGATGGATGTATCACTGAGATGCCCCCGCATGCCCATTCCGATATTGCTGTGCTTAATGTAGTGAGAATGAATAAATTTACCTTATTAGTTTTGACTGTGGGGTCCTTTGAAATAACACCAGTACCACTGCAGGGAGCGTCAAGCAGGACTCTGTCAAATCCACCCAGTACCTTAAGATGAAGAAAAATGGACTTAGAAGGAAGTTTCTCTCTAGATTCTATCTGCTCTTAATTTGATCAGCTTAATAGCTGAAGACTAAACTCTTATCCTGAAGTCTACTGTTCCCCACAGAGCAGAAGGCAAACCAGCCATGCCTGGTCGTCCCTGCCCTCCTCAGCAACCTGGGTATGAGTCCTGCTCAGCAGGGGGAGGTTGAGGCAGCTGGCTGGTAAGTGTTGAGGAAGCTTTGCCCCGGACAGTTCGTTCAAGAAGGGAAAGGTGCCCCCACATCCCAGGAGACACGTGGGGCCAATGTCCTCAGGAGCGGCATACCTTAGGAAACTGGCGCCCGTCACACTGGCTCACAACAGTGTTTGTGACTCCTAAGCGATGCAAATTTCCCACCACACTGTGCAAACGCTCAGCATTGCTGTCATTAGCTAGTATCACCCCTGTGTTCTTCATCAGTTGAGCTGCCGGGCAGAACAGAAAAATGCACGTCAGGGTTGGACTTTGCAGCACTGATGCAGCAACTCCCAAGGGGCTTCCTTTTGTTCCTTCCACACAATATGCTGTTTTGGAGATTGCTACGTAGGCAAATCCTTCCCCTCTGTACAAAATGGAGAAGACTGCTTGCATTTCCTATAAGGGAGACTTCTCTGAAGGTTACTCAGCACAGCTCTGTCTTAAAGCTAGCTGAGGACAAGATTTCTCCATTTCCTCTCTAAAGCCAGATATGACATTTAAGTTCCCTCTGGGCTGCTAGTTATGAAACAACTTAGCAACAACCAAGGCAACAAGATTGGCAACAGTATTTTTATGGCATTTGAAGGCTGGCTGGGGAATTTTGGGAGCTGAAGGCACATGGCTTAAAAGTTGTTGAAGTTGAGAAACTCTGATTTAGTAAACAAAATTGAAAGGCAAATTAACCCTACTTCCTATGCAGAGAACAAGGAGGATGACCAGGATATGCAGTCTTCATTACCAAAACAACAAGAGTTGAAATACGTCATGAGTCCACGATAGGTAACATTTGGAAAGGAATTAGATATCTCTCTATTTCACAGGAGCATAAGGAGGGAGAGGACGTAAGATCTCTCCGAGTCTACGGAGAGGGGTGGCATACAAATCCAATAAATAAAGTAAATAAATAAATCAATCTGCCAGTTGGCCTGGGGATCAAATGGGTAAGCAGAGGGCAAGTGGATCCATGCGGAGGAGGCTTCTGGACTGATGGCAGACTCCACCTCCTCACTTGCCCTCAGCTCTTCACCCACTCACCTTTTTGGTTATCGTATTGATGTGTTATTATCCTTTTGTATTCCTATTGTTTATTTCATTGTTCTATTATTTTATTTCTGCTCTGTTTTTGCTCTTTTTTCCTTTTTATTATTGTAAGCCACTCAAGAGTAGCTCCATAGCAAAACAGGTAGCAAATAAGTATAACAAATAAAGTAAATACAGTGGAACCTCAAGATACGAACTTAATTGGTTCCAGGGGGAGGTTCATAAGACGAAAGGTTCGTAAGACGAAACATTGTTTCCCATAGGAAACAATGTAAAGTCAATTAATCCGTGCAACAACACCCCCCCCCCCGCAAAAAAAACGCTGCCACCCGGCTGTCACCTTTTAACACAGCCGGGCGGCTTCCCTCTCTCTCTCTCTCTCTCCTTCCTCCCTCCTCCTCCTCTTCCTCCTCCTCCCGTATTCCTCCTCCCTCCCAGCCCGCTAGGCAAGCCAGTGGTCCCCGTCACAGAGCACAGCCATGTGGGCTCCGCTCTGTTCCCTGCCGGCCCGATTGAGGGGCCGACGGTCTCCGCCAGGGAGAGCTTCCTGGCTTTCGTTCTTGTTGGATTCGCGAGCTTTCATGCCCAGGAAGCTCTCCGAAGTGAGGAGAACCGCCACTGTTGCCGCTCGGCCGCGCCTCCTCGCCCGCCGCCCGCCCAGGATGCAGACCTGCTGCCTCGCCTGCCGCCGGCCCGATCCTGCGTCTCTTGCTTCTGGGCTGGCTCCATTCTGTTCCCTGCCGGCCCGATTGAGGGGCCGGTGGGAAGAAAGCGAATGCCTCTCTTCGTTGCGCTGCCTGGCTGGCAGCGGAAGATGTAACCGAGCCCATGGAGCCGGGCTCCGTGGCCGGCAGGGAACAGAACGGAGCCTTCCAGGGCAGCTGCCTGCTGGGCTGGTAAGAGGGGGAGCCGAGCCCAGCCCCGTGGGCTCGGTTACATCTTCCGCTGCCAGCCAGGCCATGCTGGCGGAAGCGCAACAAAGAGAGGCATTCACTTTCCTCCCGCACGCAGCCGTCTGACCGTGGGCTCCTTCCCGATCTCGGAGAGCTTCCTGGCTTTCGTCCTTGTTGCATTCGCGAGCTTTCATGCCCAGGAAGCTCTCCGAGATCAGGAAGCCGTCCACGATCAGTCGGCTGCGGGCGGGAGGAAAGCGAATGCTCGGCTCCCCCCCCCCTTACCAGCCCAGCAGGCAGCCGCCGTGGAAGGCTCCATTCTATTCCCTGCTGGCCCAATTGAGGGGCCGGCGGGAGGAAAGCGAATGCCTCTCTTCGTTGTGCTGCCTGGCTGGCAGCGGAAGATGTAACCGAGCCCACGGGGCCGGGCTCCGGCTTCCGCGCCGCTCGTCCCACCCATCGCACGTATCCAGCAGAAGCGGCGGGATTCAAAAGTGCTGGGGGGGTGCTGGGAAGCCCCCCAGGCCGGCTGCGACCTTTTAAAACAGCCGCGCCGCTTCCCATCTGTCTCCTGAAGCCGAACGGCAAAGCCGAACTTCCGCGTTCGGCTTCAGGAGACAGATGGGAAGCGGTGCGGCTGTTTTAAAAGGTCACAGCCGGCCTGGGGGGCTTCCCAGCACCCCCCCGATCCCCGAACCTGGGCTCGGGGGGGTGCTGGGAAGCCCCCCAGGCTGGCTGCGACCTTTTAAAACAGCTGCGCCGCTTCCCATCTGTCTCCTGAAGCCGAACGGCAAAGCCGAACTTCCGCGTTCGGCTTCGGGAGACAGCTGGGAAGCGGCGCGGCTGTTTTAAAAGGTGAAAGCCAGGCTGGGGGGCTTCCCAGCAACCTCCCGAACCGAACCCGGGGTTCAGAAAATTTTTGCCTCTTCTTACGAACTTTGTTCGAGTTATGAACCAGCGTTCGGGAGGCTTCTGGGAAGTCACCTTTTAAAACAGCCACGCGGCTTCCCAGCAGTCTCCGAACGCCGGTTTGTTACTCGAAAAAAGTTCGTAAGAAGAGGCAAAATTTTTCTGAACCCCGGGTTCGTATCACGAGTTGTTCGTAAGACGAGGGGTTCATATCTTGAGGTACCACTGTACAGTGTTTCCTCGATTTTCACGGGTCCGAACTTCGTGAAAAGTCTATACCACGGTTTTTCAAACAATATGATTTAAAAAAAATACTCCGTGGGGTTTTTTTGCACACCAAGGGTTTTCTGGGGCTGCCCGATGTACAATACTGTGCATCTCCTCCCCCCACCTCCACCTCAGCTGTCCTGCTTCTTTAAATAAAAGCTCCATTTCCGCCCCAGCCTTCCGATCCCACCCCTTTAATTCTTGGAACATTGGTACGCTCCTATTGAAGCCGAGCCTTACTGCCCCCTCCCACCGCCGCAGCGAGCGCAGAAAAGCCCCCTGCTTGCCGCCCTGTTGCCCCTGTGGGTTCTGGGGGTAAGTAAAACCACGAATGGAGGAGGGAGGGGAAGGAAGGAAGGAAGGAAAGAAAGGGAGCATCTCTATTTTGCGAAAATTTGAGTTTTGCGGGCAGTCTTGGAACGTATCCCCCGTGAAAGTCAAGGGAACACTGTAACTATAGCAGAGACTTTGCAAGACATTGTAATTAGTCTATGGAGAGGGGCGGCATACAAATCTAATAAATATATATATAATATATATAATATAATATTATAGCCAATCTCAATCAAAGTAGTTTCAGATTTCCTATGAAGTTGATTGTCTGTTCTGGTTCCCTTAGTGGGACTGACAAGTGTCTTCAAATCAGACAAACGTGATGAAATTGAAGAGATGAACTTAAACCTTGATTGCCCTGGTTCATACCAAACAATGACCTGAGGACAAACAATTACCCCCCCTACCGCCGCCATGTCATGTGAAGTAGTAACAACTGGAGAAGAAAATATGCTAATTCAAAAATCTTCTGTCTGATATTAAAATACCTTGATAATGTCCAATTCTCCAAGATAATTCTGCTAAATTCCAGCAAATAAGTAAAAAAGTTCCTTTTCAAGCTAGGAATTAGGGAAATGGAATCAGAACAGACCAGAAATATTCTTTCTGTGTTTATTGCAGGTATTCAATTACTATTCTGGCTGAAATATTAACAGGTTTCCTCTTTTGTGTCAACTCAGACAATCCCTGTCCACACTGAATCTTCGACATTCCCGCTCAAGAATAAAAAACAAAATGGTAGCTGCACAGGGAAACAAAGTGTTACTCTTCTAATTTCTCCACCTACAGCTACCCCTGCGATAGCTGGGTCCTGCCCTTGAGCTTAACAACCCAAGGAAGAAATGGGGGAAAAGTATAGGAGGGGAATCCACAACCGTACTCTATGGAAGTCTAGTGAAACACATAACTATACTTTACTCTGGCGAAGGTTTTACAACCGGATATCCCGGGTTTACTTCAACTTTAGTTTTCATCATCTGGCTTTCTTGCTGGGAGAATGTGAAATCAGAGTGTGAGGACAAAGCCCAGATCTTATTACTTGGTTTGTTTGTTTTTTAAACCTTTTCAACTCTCTGCCATCCTGCAAGTGAGAGCTGTGTTGCAATAAGTCAACCAAACCAATATGGAACCTACATCGGTTCCTACAGAAGGAAGAGAATGACTATTTCTGTCTTCAGAAGAGAAGTGGGCCTTCAGAAGGAGCCTGTCTTTTAATGGAGAGCACAGAGGTAGCCCCCCAAATGAGGAATTAATAACAACAACAACAACAACAGCAGCAGCAGCAGCAACAACAACAACAGAGTTAGAAGGGACCTTGGAGGTCTTTTAGTCCAAACCCTTGCTTAGGCAGGAAACCCTACACTACTTCAGACAGATGGTTATCCAACAGCTGTTTAAAAACTTCCTGTGTTGGGGCATTCACAGCTTCTGGAGGCAAGCTGTTCCACGGATTAATTGTTCTAACTGTCAGGAAATTTCTCCTTAGTTCTAAGTTGCTTCTCTCCTTGTTTAGTTTCCACCCATTGCTTCTTGTGCTTTGGAGAATAGGTTGACTCCTTGAATTTGAACCCATTCCTCCCCAACAAGCATGAGTACCTATGTAACTGGTCTTGCCTCCTGGGGCACAGCACATGTCCAGAATGCGCTCATTCTCCTGAGGGGCCAGAGCCATTACAGGGAGAAGACTGGAAGCACCTTGCAGCATGTAGTGTCCAGCTAAGTACTCTGGGGTGGCACCTAAAACGGGGGGAAAAATGCAAAACCAAAGGGATAAATACAGGGAAAGCAATGGCAGAGTGCATGTATAAAGGCAGGATTTGGGGGAGAAAGAGAAGAGGAATACCCACCTATAGGCACAGAGGAGTCATAAACAACAAGCCCAGTTTTTGACCACTTTCCTAATGGGTCTAAATTCACTCCACGATTTATCAAAGCCTGCAACACAAAGGAGGCAATTTAGCTCTTCCAATCATGGCAACAAAAAAAAAAAAAGAAGAGAGAGAGAGAAAGGCTGGGAATGCTCAGGTACACACCTGGGCTAGATCACGGCGTCTTGTCTTCAGCGTATTGGTACGCAGGGTCACTGGCCGAGAGACCTCATTGGCTTCCAAGAATTCAATCAACTAAAAGGAGGCAGAATGAAAGAATGGGAATTCTTCCTCATCAAGAAGCAATGTTTATATACACCTTGATTTTTTCCATGCATTAGACGTAATTGAGGTGGCACTTGGTTTAAAGAATACTGATCTTTCTAAAGAGGTGAATAGGGGCAAAACTGAAAAAAAAAATTGTTCTTGTCAATTGTTGCTATGCAAGAAACCAAGACCAGTTCTTTGTCTCCCAATAATAATCTAAAGGCAAAGTTTAATCCAACCGATAATTATTGACAATATACTAACAATGTAACTCACAAATATCCTTTATCCACAAAATTAATAAACATAACCAAAACTAAGTTGTCACAATGTATACTCCTGCTATCTCCCAGGTACTACCCCCCATTTTCCTACCTCATCTAAAATCTTTACTATATTACCTACCTACTAATACATATATCAAAGCACTACTTTATTCTTAAACTACTATATTTCATAAATATAAGACTATGTAAATACGAATACCCCTCCTATTTTTCTTTTTGTATTCCCATTCCCCACTCTTAATAAATTAATAAAGTATATTTAAAAAAAAAATAATCTAAAGGCAAAAAGCGTCTGGTCAGCTGGAGCTAATATTATGTGGGGAGAAGCTTTGATGTCACAGAAGAAAAAGAATATTTACAATTATATTGGAGTTCTTGCAGCAAACAGATCTGCGCTAATATATGTGTTCACTTTGATCTGCATGTCAATAGAGTGAAGCTTACAAACAAAAGAAATTGAAGACCAAGAAAATTTTAGCATCAAAATAATTATCTGCCAAGATTTCAGTTCCTCAGTAAGACCTCAGTATTTACAGCCCCTACTTGACAAAATCATACACTGGGACTGTAATAAACAATTATCATATTTTCTTCAGGGTTGTTCAGATGAGAATACGTTTTATAGAACATATTGGGGTGGCATGCAAAGGAGATGAACTTACTTAAGAATATTTTATATCAGTATCTTAGATTTGTGTAATATAATCCTTTGCACGAGTTATATTCTCATGTTTTACTACTCAATTTTAGCATATTATACTGCATTTTAACTTATTATTTATTCAATTTCCCTCTATTTTAGCCAATTTTATTGTATTTTAACCAGTCACAGTTTTATGACGACCGATGTGGTCCCTTTCCTCGCTTTGATATGGTCGATTGACTAATCAAATAAAGTTGATATTGAATTGTATTGAGTTGACTGCAGCTACCCAATTTTTGTGTTTCTGACTAAAAATCTTTCTATAAAAATAGTACCTCAGAGAGAGGGAAGAGTTCTGTCATCTTTCCGATTAAGAAATCACTGTAAGAATAATATGCGGCAAGATCCTGATGCAGAAGGGATAAATATTCCTGCCTTGAGCGTCCTTTCTCTCGCTTTGAATTGAAATCCTGAAGCACCTCCATATTATCTTTTATACGCTGATGAATGATTTGGAGATCAGGAGGCTGAGCAGGTGAAAAGGAATTAAGGAACAACCACAGATGAAACTGTCTTATACCAAGTTAGATAACTGATTTTACTAATAGCTTATTCAGCCTTTTGCAGTACAGACTCAAGAGATTATCGATTCTATCAGCAACTTCACAACAGGGGCACAAAAGAGTAGCTGGAACCTACAAAATAAGGGACCACTGCTTAGGATTACACAAATCCAAACCACTACTATGACAGCAAAAATCAGCCCAGATTTGGTAATCCCAGTACAGTGATACCTCGTCTTACAAATGCCTCGTCATCATAGTTCCCTCTAAGCTGAGCAGTGAGCAATGGCTCACTTAAAAATCATCATCAAATCAGAGTTTTTCAAACCTGCCCAGAAGTCGAGAGGGAAAGAGTGAGAGGGAAAGAGTGCCGCCCAGTCCCGAAGGGACTGCCGCTCAGACACTATACTTTTCCACCCACCCCCCAAAAAAATTAGAGGGAACACTGCTCGTCATACAAACTTTTCGAGATATAAACACGGGGTTCAAGATTTTTTTGCCTCTTCTTACAAACTATTTTCACCTTACAAACCCACTGCCGCCACTGGGATGCCCCACCTCCAGACTTCTGTTGCCAGCGAAGCACCCATTTTTGCGCTGTTGGGATTCCCCTGAGGCTCCCCTCCATGGGAAACCCCACCTCCGGACTTCCGTGTTTTTGCGATGCTGCAGGGAAATCCCAGCAGCGCAAAAACGGGTGCTTCGCTGGCAACGGAAGTCCAGAGGTGGGGTTTCCCAGCGAAGGGAGCATCAGTGAAATCGCAGCATCGCAAAAACACAGAGGTCTGGAGGTGGGGTTTCGAAGACTTCGGTGTTTTTGCAATGCTGCAATTTCACTGATGCTCCCTTCGCTGGGAAACCCCACCTCCAGACTTCCGTTGCCAGCGAAGCGCTCGTTTTTGCAATGCTGGGATTCCCCTGCTGGGATTCCCCTGCAGCATTGCAAAAACACAGAAGTCCAGAGGTGAGGTTTCCCATGGAGGGGAGCCTCAGGAGAATCCCAGCAGCGCAAAAACGGGTGCTTTGGCTGGCAAAAGGGGTGAGTTTTGGGCTTGCACGCATTAATCGCTTTCCCATTGATTCCTATGGGAAGCATTATTTCGTCTTACAAACTTTTCACCTTAAGAACCTCATCCCGGAACCAATTAAGTTTGTAAGACAAGGTATCACTGTACTTAGTTTGATCCCCTTGCACAAATATAAAAGTTACAAAGTAGTTTGAATCCGAATAAGGCAACATTAGGGGCTTGAAGCTTAAGTTGCACTTTGAACCTTCATATTCTACCACCCCAAAATGCAAATTGGTTGAGAAACTGTGTCACGCTGGAATCACATCACATTCATTTACTTATTACATATTTAGCTCATTTAAAAACAATCCTAAAATGGAAACGAACCGAAATGTTTCAGAGAGGCATTAATACTTAAGCTTTCTTCCAAGAAAGCAATTCGGGATTGCCATCTTTTTACGGAAAGTTTAACAGAGTATTTAAGAGTTTATGATTATTATATTAATTTACCATGCAGACCCTATAATAATTTCCTAACTATGGCAACTTTGACACGTGGACTTCAACTCCCCACCCAGCTATGCTGGGGAATTCTGTGAGCTGAAGTCCATGCGCTTTAAAGTTGCCAAGGTTGGGAAACCTTGCCTATAACAAAGCTGTGCCATAGAAAGGGATCTCTAGGGAAAGACTCAGGAGGCAGCACAGAGCAACCGCTTAATATTATCTGGCTCCACCAGGGTAAAGGATATCTTCTTTTTCTATCTCCTGCCCACTGGGAAGCACGAAGGACTCCTCCGCCCCCATGTTGAGCTGCAGGTCTGTGTCCTTTTCTTCTTCTTGCTCCACTCTCTGCTTTGACTGTGGTGTCTCACTGTCCTCACTGTCATCCTCACTGATGTCCTGCCTGCAACCCAGAAGGAAACATTTTGCAAGGGGACTCATAGCGTAGGAGAAAAACTGGATCCATTGTTAAGAGGGAAAGGCTCAGCGATCCCCCCCCAAATCAAATATTCTGCATTACTCACCCTTCCATCTTTTGCTTTCGAGCAGCTCGTTCTATAGGCAGGAGCTGAATATAAAAGCACACAAAGAACCACTTAATCAAAGTCCAGGAGCATCCTCCCCCCACCCACTCTGAATAATGCAGATCTACAGTATAAAGAAATGGGAAGGGAAAGTATATTAACATCAACATCATTTAATTAAATCGAGAAGGCTTTCCGATTCTGGGCGGTCTTAAAGCAGGGGTCTCCAACTGCCCAAGCTGCGGCCCATTAGGAAACAAGCCACACAAGTGAGGGAAGCTACATCTGCACATGCACAGAATCCAGGTAGCACGTGAAACTACACACTCACACCCTCAAGTCCATGGAAACATTATTTTCCATTGATCTGGTCCCTGGTGCCCCCAAATAGTTGGGGACTATTGCCTTGGAGAATCCCATTTGTGGTTTTTTAAAATATATATATTTTAGGTGATGAGGCCAAAATAAGGCCGAAATAGATCTATCCTAGTCTCCCTTATTCAGCAAAAAAACCCCAAAAAAACATGTGACACATACAGATAGAATTGTCGGCTAATATGTACTCATTAAGTGGCGGCACTAGAAACAGAATAGAACCGGTCACAAAAAATTCCCCAAAACAAAATAGGAGAAGATCCTTATAAAAATAATTTCATTTAAACTTCAAAAGAAATTGCTTCAAGGTGCTGCAGCAATTACCACCCTACTTCAATGGAAGAGCTTCACCCCACCCACCAGCTATCCTGGGACTATAATACTTGGGGAAATGTATTGGGGGGGAGAGGAGGTGAAGGGAGATAAGATTAAAGTGACCCTTATTTTTCATTATTACTCAGCAAGGCTCAAAGCAAACCTTTGGAAAAGCTAGGAGGCAAATAAATAAAACTAACTCCCCACCACCCTTGGAAAGCCACCGTGCCATCTCTTGCACAACACTTGAAGCTGACAAAGTTTCTGCTCGGTAACCAAGACCTAGGCAAGAGACAAAGATCTTCTTCAGCCTTTCAGGTTATCTTGGTCATTGAGGCAGATCTCCAGAGCTGGTCTTAGTAAACTAAATTAAAAATAAAATATATATACATGTCTCCTAGCATACTGTTTGTATTGATAATCCAGCTGCTTTGAAATGTTACATTACAATGCATCCCAACACAGAATATGGGAGGTTCTAAGTCAGAAGTTTAGGTTTTATTAGATTTATAAGCCATCCACCTCCTGACGGACTCTGGGTGGCGTACAAAGATAAAAACAACACACAACATTTTTAAAAAAAATTTAATAAATAAAAATAAAATACAATGCAAAAACAGTCATCATATTCTGGGCCGGAGCAAGTGCTATAGCTCAATGGCTCCACGGCAAAGCCATGTTAAGCTTTCCGGAAAGCTAGGAGGGTGGGGGAAAGTGCGGATCTCCAGAAAGCCAGGGCTACCACAGAGAAGGCCCTTCCCCAGAGCAGAGATACAAATTTCAAATAGGAGACAATGACACGAGAATTTCCACCGTAATAAATAAGAAATAATTTTGCTGTCTATCTGAGTAACAGCCACCAAAAAGCATTATCGCCAAATATTCTTACCTCTTCATCAGAGGATTCAACTCCATAGTCATCCATAATCTCATCATCCTCACTTAGATCATCTTCATCACTGAAAGCCATGCTTTCTTCTTTACTCTCTTCGGTCCTGGACCTTTTCTTCCTTAAGGCAGGGGAAGCGAGCTGCATGGCCGCATCAGTGCTACACTTAGTTGGGCTGTCCTCTCGGAAGCTTTCCCTCTTGTTTGCATTCTTGAGTGTTTTCTTTTTAGCTGCCAAGGAGGGCAATAAAGAACACAGTGAAACCGCTGCAACAAATTGTCTGCATACTTTAGAGCAGTGTTTCCCAACCAAGCCAGGACCAAGATTGAAGTGGGTCCTCGCGTAATAACCAGTCGGATTCAGTTAACGACAAAAACAGAGAATACTTGAATTGCCATTGCTATGTGATGCGGTCACATTTCCAAGCAAATCAAAATCATTGCCAGCAGGACAGTAGCCGAATCCAATTTGACTACTTTTCAACCATTCCTAATTTCGTCTTTTATAATTAACTGAGCAATCCTGATCCATCTTTAACTAGCAACTGTTATGCCCTGCACAATGTACAGTGTATGTCACAGAATTTACATTTGCACTAAAATTATATATGTTAAGTGATCAATCTTGCTAAAGTTCTGCTGATTAGTAGTGATGGGCGAACCGAACCCGCACAATTCGGGTCCGTACCGAATTTTGCGGTGTTCGGTATGCCGAATATGAACCCGAAATATTTTGAAACTTCGGGCAAAGTTCGGGGTCGCATTCGGTATTCGGAGCTTTGATGTCACCGGCAGGTTGCTAAGGACGCCAAGGTGATCATTTCCTGGATTTCATAGTATCCAGGAAGTGATCACCTTGGCGTCCTTAGCAACCTGCCGGTGACGTCAAGGCTCCACCCCCGGAATCTCTTCATGGGAGGGATTCCCCAGCTCCTTCAAAGGGAGGTCTTCATGTAAAAATAAACATTGTTATTTTTACGTGAAAGGACACCGCAGCGGCGCTGAAAGCAAAGGGGGGACCTTTCACATAAAAACAAACATGTTTACGTGACGTCAAAGCTCTGCCCCCGGAATCTCTTGGTGGGATTCCCTGTTCAGGTTCGGCTGAATTTTGCGTAAAGTTCGTCCAAACTTGCCGAACCCAAACACCGTTGGGTTCGCCCATCACTACTGATTAGTTGAATAAAATTGCTAAATATCCTTTAGTCAGAACAGATCCAATCCTCATCCTGCCTACAATGCCCCACTAGAACCCAGCTTCTGACTTCTAGCCAGTGAATGAAGTGGAATAACCTTCTTAGTCTCCTGAATTAAGAGAGAAGAAATGACGAAAAGTTACTCAGTGGCTTAATATTCTAGATGTTTTAGCATAGTCAGCATGTGCTACTGGTAAGTATGGAAACTAAAGGCCTATATATCTGGATCATACAAAGTTGGGGAAGCACATTGCTGCTCTACATCAATCAATCGTAAACCCTGAATAGTAACAGCTCCAACTAACCTGCCTAAATAAGCTTAATGAAATATATATTTGATTCTGCCAATGTACCTGTCACATTTTGGTGATTGGGGACATTCTTTTTCACCTGCAGTTGCTCAGATTTTATCCGTCTTTTTGCAGCTCTAAAAAGAAATTGAAGAATGAATAGAAAGTGACTATGACCAAGACAGTTAAAACAAGGAACATGAATTTAACACTTTGAGTAAATACATTTAAAACGATTACCACATTTATTGGAGTATAAGATGCCCCTTAGTTGTTGAGGAGGAAAATAGGGGAAAAAATTATCTGCCTATTAAGTATTCATCTGCCTAGTCCTTGGTCTGGTCAGTTTCAGTACATTAGTTTGCTGGTTTTGAGCTCATATGCTTGCTTTTTATCCACTGGTTGGGATTAAAAAACAGTTCCTAAAACACTTCAGTTCACAATGAGAAAAGCAGGAAAAAGGAAGATAGCTTGGCTAGCAAAGCACAGAAGATTGCTTCAGTCATTAGGACCTCGTAAGGGCTGAATAGAAACATAGAAGTCTGATGGCAGAAAAAGATCTCATGGTCCATCTAGTCTGCCCTTATACTATTTTCTGTATTTTATCTTAGGATGGATATATGTTTATCCCAGGCAT
This sequence comes from Erythrolamprus reginae, assembly GCF_031021105.1. Taxonomy (NCBI): domain Eukaryota; kingdom Metazoa; phylum Chordata; class Lepidosauria; order Squamata; family Dipsadidae; genus Erythrolamprus; species Erythrolamprus reginae. The sequence continues at coordinate 224,155,453 of NC_091951.1, read as the reverse complement.
GTTTAAATTCAGTTACTGTGGATTTATCTACCACGTCTGCTGGAAGTTTGTTCCAAGGATCTACTACTCTTTCAGTAAAATAATATTTTCTCATGTTGCTTTTATCTTTCCCCCAACTAACTTCAGATTGTGTCCCCTTGTTCTTGTGTCCACTTTCCTATTAAAAACACTTCCCTCCTGGACCTTATTTAACCCCTTAACATATTTAAATGTTTTGATCATGTCCCCCCTTTTCCTTCTGTTCTCCAGACTATACAGATTGAGTTCATTAAGTCTTTCCTGATATGTTTTATGCTTAAGACCTTCCACCATTCTTGTAGCCCGTCTTTGGACCCATTCAATTTTGTCAATATCTTTTTGCAGGTGAGGTCTCCAGAACTGAACACAGTATTCCAAATGTAGTCTCACCAGTGCTCTATATAGCAGGATCACAATCTCCCTCTTCCTGCTTGTTATACCTCTAGCTATGCAGCCAAGCATCCTACTTGTTTTCCCTACCGCCTGACTGCACTGTTCACCCATTTTGAGACTGTCAGAAATCACTACCCCTAGATCCTTTTCTTCTGAAGTTTTTGCTAACACAGAACTGCCAATATAATACTCAGATTGAGTATAAAGATGCAAGAATGATTGCTAGGAAAGCAAGGAAGGTCACCTTAGTATCTCATTAAAGCTGAAAAAAAGCTTAGTAAAAGCTACATTCGGAGTATAAGACATACTCCAATTTTCATCCTCTTTTAGAGGCGTCTTATACTCCCAAAATAAGCTAATTAGCAAAACAGCAGTTTGAGAACAAAAAAAATATGTTAGTTATGCCTTATTGCCATTTTAAATTCTTCACATTTACTATAAATAGGCGGATGTGCTTATTTCAGGAAAGTTGTGTCAACTGTTGCTAAAAAGCCTAATAAGAAAACTGGGTTGAATGAAAAGCAACACCTCCAATATTATAGGTCATCAACAGATGGCAGCACTGATGTGAGGTTTTTTTTAGCATCAATTCTTTCATTTCATTTGGTGGGAAGTTGTTTCTGGCTGCTGTTTGTGAAATGGAAATCTGCAATGAATACTTGACAGTGCAATGCATCATGATTGAATTTTTGACTACCAAAAAAGTCGCCCAACTAAAATTCCACAACTATATGCAGGTTGTTTATCATGATAATTATTCCAACACGAGTACTGTGCATTATTGGCAAAAAAAGTAAATAAATCTAAAGATGATCTAAAGAGAACTGGTTTGTATGATCAAGTACAAAAGGGATGATTTGTGATAGAAACCAACAGGTTTTACACAAGAAAGGCTGATGAATTGATAAAGAACAGGCAGACCACTCCAAGGGAAGTTGCTGCTAAATTTGATATTTCACAGAAAGGTTTGGATCGCATTATATGATGTTCTTCAATATCAAAAGGTTTGTGCAAGATGGGTTCCGTGCATGCTGGTGAGAAATTGGTTTAGATTTGCCACCAATTCTTATCCCAGACTCTGAATTGCAGACTCTTTCTGCAATTGCTGTCACATTGTGAGGAATTGTGAATGCAATGAAACACGGGCTCATCATTATGATTCAGAAATGAAACATTAGTCAATGAATATAATCAAAATGCTTCATCTGAAGAAAAAAATTCAAAATTCAGGCATGGGCAGGAAAACACATGGTTCTGATGATAATCACTTTGATTTCCTTGAACTCTGCGCTACTATCAACTAGAATGCCAATATTGAACACTTTGAAATAACAATTAAGCATAATTTGTAAGCAGAAAAAAGATTTGCTGCAACATAAACCTTAGACCAATAATGGCAAACCTATGGCACCAGGCAGAGCCATATCTGCTGGCACTCGAGCTGTTGCCTTAGCTCAGCTGCAACATGTATGTGTGTGCCGGCCAGCTGATTTTTGACTTGCTCAAAGGCTCTAAAAGGGCGTTTTTGGCTTCCAGAGAGTCTTCTGGGGGAGGGTGTTTTTACCCTTCCCCAGCTCCAGGAAAGCCTTTGGAGCCTGGGGAGAGCGAAACACGAGCCTACTGGGCCCATCAGAAGTTGGGAAACGGGCCATTTCCGGCCTCCACATGACCTCCAGAGGGCGGGAGAAGGCTATTTCTGCCTTCCCCAGGCATTGAATTATGGGTGTGGGCACTCGCGCATGCGTGAAAGCACACGCCCACGCTCCTTCGGCACCCGAGGAAAGAAAGGTTCACCATCACTGCCTTAGACCTTATAAGCCACCCAAGAGGCAATGGCAAAATTAAAGCTGACCATCTTATTCTATCAGCTGTACAGAGTAGACTAGCGCATGTGACTTCCACCTTTTCCCCAAATTAAAGGTGGATATCTGTTTGACTCAAAAGAGGTGGAAAGGATTGTTGGTTGAAGAGACAAAGTATGGAGCCCTTTCCTGACAGTTTAAAAAAAAATGTAAAGATGGTGAACCACTAAGAATTGATTTGTGTGATGAAGAATAAAGCAGACAATTTGTGGCAGGAACTGATGGGTTTCACATGAAAAAGTTGATTAAGTGTGATTACTTAGCATGGGAAGCTGAGAATCTAGAGGGCCAAATATTTCAGGACATTAATGCCCAATATGGCAATTTAAAAATAATAAGCATTACCAGTATAATAAATCCAATTATCAGCTGAAAACATTTTTACTGATAGACGGGCATATTAAAAAAAGATACCATTGTGAAATATGTTTTAATCTAAACTAACCTTCGTCGAGCATGACTGGAAAGTTTTGTTGCATTGTCATCGAGTGCTGTGAGAAAAAAAAATAAAACCACATCATTTCAAGAAGAGAAAATCTTTGTAAGAAATACAAAAACATTCATGACATTTAAAGACTTTAAAGTTTCTTTTTGTAGATAATGCAGTAGTTTTCAGATCTTATAAGAAAGCTGGTACAAACCAATCTGAATTTGACAGAACAGAGAAGTGAGACTTTTAATGCCAACAACAACAAACTTTTTAAAAAAGCTGTCAAACTACAAAATACAAATCTATGGAAAGATAGAATCAAAAGATCCTACTGTCCCAAGTCCTCCACATAAAATTGAAAGTATCTGCTAAAGTCTCAGATATTCTTTTGCCTTTTTGTCTTCCATTCTTCTATTCAAAATATTGGGACTTTTTATAATGAAGGATATATGTAGTTTGCAATTTGGTACGGTTGTCGTGTAATTGATTAAATATTGAAAACTGATTTTTACAAAACAACAAGCATGCATCAAATGGTTCAGCCAAGTTTATAGCAAGAAAATGAAGTACTGTACTGTATCTTGCTACTGAGTCAGTAAGATATATGGTATGGGTAAATAATAGTTTGATCTCCATACCTCTTTACTCCCAAACACAAAATTGAGTACCGTATATACACATACAACAGAAAATACTTTCCCTCATAACTTTTTGAATGGCCTTTTTCTCTTTTTATATTAACAAAAATTAGGTCTTTTTCTTCAAGAGAAAACATACAAAAGAAAACAAGCAGAAGGTTTACCTAATTCTCAATAGAAACATGTCAACAAATATTTTCAAGTATTGTAATAGCCAAAAAAGGAAAAAAAAGAGATATTGCTTCACTACATGAAATACAGTACAGTCTTTGAAGTTTAATGCCTTACCCAAAGCCAACTCCGCACTAGAGATCTGATATTTAAATAAAGTATATCCTTAACAGGTATGGAGCAATATCAAGAACATGAATCTGACCTCAGACTAAGCACACCAACAGGCAAAATTCTGAATATTTACCGTATTTTTCGGTGTATAAGATGCACCTTTTTACTTCAAAAAAGGTGCCTCAAAAACTGGGTGCATCTTATACATCAAATGTTGCGTGGAGTTGGGCAGTGGTCAGCAGCGGCAGCCTTCCCGTGCTTTGGCAGCTGTCTCTGAGGCCACCCAGCAGCCCTTGGCTGCTTCCCTCCTCACAGGAGACCAGCAGGCGTTGGCCGAGGTGCCCTCCTGGCAGGCCAAAAAGCGACTTGGGTGAGCAGCTGTGGCAGGGACCGGGCAGGGGCCTCTCCCTGGCGGAGGCAGCTTCATTTGGAGTGCCCTTCGCCAACCACTGCTGCCATCTGAGGCCATCCCACCGCTTTCTGTGCATACCAGCCCTGGTTGCAAAGGGGGATGGCGGAACTCCTTCTGTCATTCGCTTTGGCATCAGGGAGAACACAAGTGGCATCTGTGCCAGTTTCAAAGCCTCTTGTATGACCAATTCTCTGTCTGGGAGTCCCGTCTCCCCACCCCCACCCCGCAGACCCCCCATTTCAGCCTGCGTTCCAAAAGCGCTTTTCCCTCCGTTTAGGACCCAGCGCTCTTCTCTCAGGGTTGGGAGAACGGAGCCACAAGCACTGCCTTCAAGCTCCATACAGGGTGGCCACAGGCGCCTCTGGCATCCTTCACCCAGGCAGAGGAGGGTGCCTGAGAACCTCCACTGCTATGTCTTTTGCCTGGGGGAAGAATGCCGGAGGCGCCTGTGGCTGCCCTGTATGGAGCTTGAAGGCAGCGCTTGTGGTGACCTTTTGAGGGTAGGAGTGGAAACAATTTATGTCCAAATATACATTTGATGTCTATAAGTTCAGCATTTTCTTTTCTAAACAATGAAGTTAAAGTCTTGCTTTTTGCAAAATAGAAACTTTGACTCCTGCTGTAGATGTTCTGAGAGGTGGAGATGGCCTGCTTGATATTCCACTTGTCCTTGTTTTCAGCCGATATCTTAAATATGTGCCTATTAAATTCTTAGACACTGCAACTCCAAACAAGGACAAATTAATATCAGAGTATCTCAGCTTCCAGGTCCCTCTGCAACAAATCTCAAAGTGACTGTTTTTAAAAAGCATGCGTCACCCAGAGTGTGGCATTTCAGAGAGAATCTATGTAGCTCAGGTTTGAACTGTGGAGACTTTGAGATGTTTCGTTACCCATGCTGCCACCATTATGGGAAGTGCTTTGAAGAGGTTACCTGACTGGGTAACAAAATGTCTACAAGAAAATAAGTAAGCTCAGGGAGCACCAAGGACTCTATATCAGAGCCTTTTAATTTATCTCAGAAGGCTGCAACAAATCCAAAGGGTTTTAACCCAATACAATTGCTAATCCATTAAAATGCTTGTAATCTGCTTTACCTGTAACCCCCATTTTTATAACTAGCCGATCTCCGTCTCCCAATTTCCCACTGTAACCCTATACCAGTCTAGCCACTTCATGCGTGGGTGAGGTGAATCGCACTTCATCAAAGCTGATATGCCTTCCAATAAAATTGCTTAGTCGGAAAAGGTACCATCCTAGGCCAGGGGTGGGCAAAGTTGGCTCTTCTGTGACATGTGGACTTCAACTCCCAGAATTCCTGAGCTAGCATGATCGGCTCAAGAATTCTGGGAGTTGAAGTCCATATGTCAGAAAAGCCAATTTTGCCTACTCCTGTCCTAGGCTAATGCCGGCTCGGTTTGTCCACTAGCACGAAGTTCTGGCAGAGTAACTTACCGGGCGGCAAAATGCGGGCGAGCTCCTCCTCCGCCCCACGCTGCTTGCGGGCTTTCCGACCCGGGCCCCGCTTTGCCGGCCGATTCGGGTCCAACTTGCGCCCCATGGCTCAGAGGACTCAGCTTCGGCTTGGAGTGGGACACGTGGGTAAGCTCCGCCCCCTATGCGAACAGCCCGACTTCCTTCCGTTTCCGGACAAAGGTCATTGGCCGCTCCTTTCTCCCCGCCTCCGCTTACTTGTGCGGCCTTTTGATTAGTTAGTTAGTGCCGCTTTCTTTGCGTCATAGATTTGTAAGTGCGAACGCTTTGCTGGGGATCGTTGCTTTTTTGTGCCTTTTTTATCTTATACTGTATCAAGGAGTAGGCAAAGTCTTCTATGACTTGTGGACTTCAACTCCCAGAATTCCTGAGCCAATCATGCTAGCCCAGGGATTCTGGCAGTTGAAGTCCACATGTAGAAAAGCCAATAGGGGGTTGCTGCTCCGTAGAAATAAATAGGGGGAGGGGAGTCGAAAGCGGGA